>NC_080422.1:52273486-52573486 GCF_029873635.1 Malania oleifera | reverse complement strand
CATCAACTTCAATCTTCTAAGCATGATTATCACTAATGCTAACCTGGTATCAACTATGGCAAGCAATTTTGTAGCACATACACATTTTGCTAGTACATTGAATGATTCATTATGGAAGCGTGTATGAAAAATGTCATCAGTAACATCTAATTGTTGAACTAGAGTCCCGTCAAGCAGCCTTCTTTTGTTAATACTTTTTTTTTTTGCACCTATTTTAAATTTCCATGGTAGTGTTGAAATTTCCTTTGAAATTTTTGCTTTCCATCACTCTTGAAATCAAATGGTAGTTGATTTTTGTCTTACAATATTTTCATCAAAATTTCATTAAACAACAACAACAATAAAACCAAGCCTTAGTCCCACTAAGTGGGGTCAGCTATATGAATCATTTTCCTCCAATTTATGCGATCATGGACCATTTCTTTTGATAGATTCAAGGATATTAAATCCTTGCTTACTATCTTCTCCCAAGTTATTTTAGTTCTATCTCTACCCCTTCTACTGCCCTCCAAAGTAACTAAGTCACTTTTCCTTACAGGTGCACTATGTGGCCTACGTTGCAAGTGTCCATATCATCTGAGTCATCCCTCCCTTATCTTATTTTCTATAGAAGTTACACCTAACTTACTACGAATATGTTCATTCCTTAATTTATCTTTCAATGTCATACCACTCATCCATCTAAGCATTCTCATCTCGGCAACTTTTACTTTTTGGATATTATGTTTTTTCGTCGCCCAACATTCCGATCCATATAGCATAACTGGTCTTATAGCTGTCCTATAAAACTTTCCTTTCAATTTTAAGGGTATTCTTCGATCACATAGCACAGTTGAAGCACTTCTCCATTTTACCCAACCTGTTTTAACTCTATGCATTACATCATCTTCAATTTCTCCTTCAACTTGCATAATAGATCCAAGGTATCGAAATCTACAAGTACTATTTATTTCTTCATCGTCAAGTTTAACTTTGTCTCCAATATTCCTCCTATCATTACTAAAATTACATTTCATATATTCTGTTTTATTTCTACTTATCCTAAAGCCTCTAAATTCCAAAGTTTCTCTCCATAATTCTAACTCAGCCTTTACTCCGTCCCTAGTTTCGTCAATTAATACAATGTCATCTGCAAACAACATACATCATGGAACCTCCGTTTGAATACTCCTAGTCAATTGGTCCATCACTAAAGCAAAAAGATAAGGACTCAAAGCAGATCCTTGATGTTCACTTATGGTAATTGAAAATTCTCTAGTTTCTCCATCTATAGTCCTTACACCAGTCATTACTCCATTGTACATATCCTTAATGACATCGGTATACCTACAACATACACCATTTTTTTCTAAAACCCACCATAGAACTTCCCTAGGTATCCTATCATATGCTTTCTCAAGGTCAATAAATATCATATGCAAGTCCCTCTTCTTTTCCCTAAAATTTTCCATTAATCTTCTTAAAAGATAAATAGCATCTGTGGTAGATCTCCCAGGCATAAAACCAAATTGATTTTCTGAGATCTTCGTTTCTAACCTTAATCTTTGTTCAACTACCCTTTCCCATAGTTTCATCGTATGACTCATAAGTTTAGTTCCACGATAGTTATTACAATTTTGAATATCTCCTTTATTTTTGTATATAGGTATTAAAGTGCTTTTCCTCAATTGCATTTTCTTAGTTTTAACAATTGTATTAAATAAATTAGTTAGCCATATAATTCCGTTATCACCCAAACATTTCCAAACTTCAATTGGGATATTATTTGGTCCCATTGCTTTCCCATTTTTCATCTTTTTTAGTGCAAATTTAACTTTGTTAACTCTAATTTTGCGAATAAATCTTATATTTTTAGTATTTTCCTCATTTGGTAATTCTAAGTTTAAGTCTTCTATTTGGTTTTTGTTAAACAACTTACTAAAGAACTTTGCCATCTTTCTTTAATATCTTCGTCCTTAACCAAGATAATATCATCCTCACTTTTTATACATTTTACATTTCCTAAGTCCTTACTCTTCCTTTCTCTAGCTTTAGCAAGTTTAAATATATCTCTTTCCTCTTCTTTTGTACCTAATCTATCATACAAACTATTAAAAGATCTATATTTAGCTTCACGAACGACCATTTTTGTATCTTTTCTTGCCTCCTTATATTTTTCAAAGTTATCTCCGTTTCTACATTTTTGCCATGTTTTATACCTTTTTCTTTTGTCTTTATGATTTTTTGTACATCTTTATCCCACCACCAACCCTCTTTGCTATTCGAGAATCTTTCCCTTGATTCACCTAAAATCTCTTTTTCTATCTTTTTAATAGAGCTAGCTAATTTATTCCAAAGAGTATTTGTATCTATCCCATTCTCTATGGTCCAATCCCCATCTTTGATCATTTTATCTTTAAATTTTATTATATTTTCTCCTTTTAGGTTCCACCATCTAGTTCTCCTACACTGGTTTATTTTATCCTTTTTCTTCCATTTTTTAATACATATATCTAACACTAAGACTATGTTGTGTGGTTAGGCTTTCACTTGGAATAACTTTACAATCATTGCATGATAAATGATCTACCCTCCCAGTTAAAAAAAAATCAATTTGACTTCTATTTTGTCTACTTTTAAAGGTTATTAAGTGTTCTTCTCTCTTCTTAAAGCAATTATTCATTATACTAAAATCATATGACATAGCATAGTCTAAGATCATCTTCCAGACTCATTTTTGTCTCCATATCCTTATCTCTATTTATCCTCTCATAATTTTTATTATCTCTTCCAACGTGTCCATTCAGATCTCCTCCTATAAATATTTTCTCAGTCCCTGATATGCCTTGTATAATACTATCCATAACTTCCCAAAATTGTCTCTTAAGATTTTCTGCTAAGCCAACTTGAGGAGCATCAGCACTAATGATATTTATTATTTTTTGTCTTAATACCATTTTAATTTTTATAATTCTATCCCTTTATTTTCAAAATTTCATTAAATCATCCAAAATTATTGAAAATTTGAAATTCTAGCAGAATTTGTTGAAACTTTAATTATAGAATTAAATTTCCTATGAATTCAAATGTGAAATTTTAACGCAATGAAATTTCTCTCATAATGTATCTTATTTTTTATTTATTTATTGAAACCAAATATTATTACCACGACTTATAAAATTATATGAAAAATTAAACTTAGATATTAGCATTATCATTTTAGTTAATCATTTATGTCTAAATTATCTCTATTTATATAATAGATAACATTCAATTGATTTATGAATTTCATTTATATTAACTGAATATGTTTAATACGAATATTATATTACAACTACTGCACCTTATACACGACATACTTGTTATTGATGTATTTAATTTGTAATATAGTAGTTCTAAACTTGCATTATTATTTTATTTACAATTTCTAAAGTTTCATAAAAAGAATTTCATGCTTTACTACTAATTTCCGTCTTTTTTTTTTAATTGAAATTCGAATTGGCTTCAAAATTTCTATACTTTTGAAGTTTCAAAATTTTAGTCAAATTTGAAATTTAAGATCTTGATTACACCCATATTATTCAAGACAATATTAAGGGTGTTTACTACACATGGAGTCCACAAAAATTTATGTGGGTAGTGAGACTCAACAAACTTCATAACAGGTGCATAAATAATAATTTGGACCGCACATATTTTTGGTCCAACTTTGCAATAACATTCAACATTAAATGAGCAATATAATGCTTTACTTTGTTGTTTGTTGTGCCATCAATAGCTTTGAATTGGAGTGCCCTTCTAATATAGCCAAAAAATTTTAGTGTCCTATTTATTTTTTGAGAATCACTCTACCATACCCACACCTATTTTTCTCTCCTAGTCCCCTTGATTGCCTGCAACATTTTACTATTATGTGCCATCTCTCATTGAGGGTGGTTCTTTGAGCATTATACCTAGGAACATTGGCTGCATTAGTTAAAGCTTTGCATGATATGGATTTCAATAAAATTGAAAAAGTAGGCTATTGGATAAAACATTTTAGCTACCAAATTCGTCAAATGATCCTTAGCTTCCATCTGGAAAGCCTTCTGCAGTGGGGACTTCCCAATTATAGTTATCTTCTTAAATAATGAAAGAGTTTTGAGGTAGTAGATTGGCTAAGAAGATGTAATAGAGACATGGCACGTGCACTTGTTTCATTCTTTTTTTTCCAATGATCTGCTGCATGTTCCAATCTTTGCATCTCGGCAAGATATTCCATAGCCACTTCAGACCACCCTTGTCTCTACATCCACAAATCTCAGTGTATATACTTTTACCCTAGAACATGAACCCTTGACCTATTGATGATAGTTCCAGTGAAGACTATCATTTCCATCTCCCTCATTCAACCCCTCTTTTTTATTAACATAAACCCAAAGAGGGTCATTTGAAGCACGCGTCGTCTATTTTCTTGTGATAGAAGTAGAGAAGGATGGACTTTCTATCGAAGCCATTACCAAACACAGATTAGATGCACGTTACAATTGAAAGAACACACATACATTCCAAGGTAATGCATTAAAGTTTAATATAGATTCTATATACTGATTTGTAGTGTACACCATTCAAGGCAATTAGAAGTGGACCAAATAGCGAAAAGAAGTATATCAGCGTTAATGCGATTATCAGTTTGAGAGGGAGTAGGGCTGCAAACAAATCCAGCCACTCCTGAGTGCCTTGGGGGCTCGTTTCGGTAAGAGCTCGTTCAAGCTCGTTAATTATCTTAATGAGCGATTCCCGAGCCTACTAATTTGTTTACAAATCAACAGTAATTTGTTTACATTATATTAATAAATTTTAAGTGCTTTTTTTAAATATATAATTCCCCTAATATGTTGAATTTTACACTACTAATTTTCAGCTTTTATTAAAAATAAAATTTCAAATGTGTGTGAAGTAGCAGAAGGGGGTAGGGTGAGATTTTATAGAGATGGGGAGGCTCTTCCCACTTTAGAATTTTCGATGTGGGACAAAATGCTTAGGTAGGTTGCAACTTGCAGGCCAGTCTCCATCCCATTCTTGTCCCACGTTGGAAACCCTTTGAAGTTTCAGCCTCTCCTTTGCTTATAAATCCAAGTTTCTCCCACTCATTTCCGCATCCTATGGCTGAGCTGTGCAAGCTTCTGGCCCCACATGGTGGACGCCTCTGTTTTTTGAATTTAAATTATTAAATATGTGGTAAAACCAAACCAAGCCTGAGTTGAGCTCAAGCTGGTAATTTAGGCTTCAAGCTGAGCTTGAGCCCAGATTCCAAAATTCAGATCGAGCTGAGCTGAGCCTGAGCATGAGCCAACCTGTTCCTATTCCAAGCCAAGCTTGAACATGCTTAAGTTTGGTTCAACTCAGATTGTTTGCAGCCCTAAGGGGGAGGGAGCTGAGGGACACTAATCGTCATGAAATTTTTAAAAAGCAGAAATAAAACAGGAAAGGTTCTTCTTGGTAACTCCCTTTGGCTGTCGCATCTCTGGTGACTCCCTCTGGCCATTTTTGCTTCAGAAAAGGGATCCAATGGGGCATCTTAAAGCAATGTGTCCCAGATGTGCCCCTCATCTGTATGGTGGTGTTGGATTAGTATTGTAAAATAAAAAACAACTGAATTAATGTTCAACATGGTTGGGCTATTTTAGCCATGCATCCGTGTCCGGCGTGTCAGATACTGACACACAAGGTCTTCAGGAGTCGGTACTTCCTAGATCTTGACTTTCCTGAGCTACCCATATGGAAATCTGTTCCTTTAACAAATTGCTGACCGGGTCAAGGTGTTGCAATTCTTCCATCCTAGGAGAGTAAATGCATTAGGCAGCAGTTCAGAACTTGTCTGTCATCCAGAGCACCCAGCCCCATTATCAAGATTAGACGGAGCTATGGCAAACAAACTGGGCCTTGCCCTTGCCTAATGCTTGATTCTTGGTTCTTCATCATCCAAGGCTCCAAGAAATCTCTGTTTGCGGATCTTTCCTAGGCCCGAACAAGTCTTGATTGTGGCTTAGTTGCATCAGCCATGGCTGATTCCCCACCATTGCTCTCATGTCTTGCCTATAGTGCTTTAAGGCTGCTTGCCCTCTGCAGACACAACCTCTGTAGGCCTCAATTCCTCTACAGGGGCTTCTTTGTCAGTATGTGCATGCTATATAATTTTACCCTTTTCTGGTTAGGACTACAGCCTTTCCTAACAAATGGGGCCCTTTATAACTACAAGCTTGCTAAGAAATTTACATCAGAGTTCCCGTATCTTTGAAGTTTTTGGCACTAATGCTCCCCCTTCCCACTTAGTTTTGGTCAAATAGCTTATTAAAGTAACCCCAACATCTTTCTTTTATGTCTTCTTATTTAATCACATCCTCATTTTTTATGCATTTTACACTGCCTAAATCCTTACTCTTTCTTTCTCTAACTCTATCAAATATGTCTCTTTCACCTTATTTTTTATATAATCTCATATAAATTATTATATGCTCAATGTTTAGCTTCACTAATAGTATTTTTTGAATTTTTTTCTTGCCTTTTTATAGTTCCCAAAGATTTCCATGTTTTTATATTTTTGTCATGTTTTATACCAAGTTCTTTTCGTCTTTATGGCTTTTTGGACATCTTGATCCCACCAACTTTCTTTACTGGTCCATAACTTTCCTTTGGAGTCACCTAAAATCTCTTTTGTTATCTTTTTAATAGAGCTAGCTATTCTGCTTAGGGTGTTTGAGCCTACATTATATTGTCCAGTCCCCTCCTTGATCATTTTGTCATTATATTTTACTATATTTTCTCCCTTTAGATTCCATCACCTAGTTTGCTTGCGTTGATTCATTTTACCTTTTCCCTACCATTTTGTAATACATATATCTTGCACGAGAACCCTATATGTGTAGGTGAATTTTCATCTAGGATAACTTTACAATTATTACATGTTAAACAATCTGTCCTCCTCGTAAAGAAAAAACTATTTGACTTATTTTAGTCCATTCTTGAGGGGTATTAAGTGTTCTTTTCTTTTCTTTTCGTAAAGCATGTATTCATTGTAATAAGATCATACGATGTGGCGAAGTCTAGAATGCATCTCCAAACTCATTTTTTTCTCCTTCTACATCCTCCATGTATTCTTTCATAACCTTTATTATTATTTCCATTGTGTCCATTCATATAAGCTCCTATCAATATTTTCTTAGTCCTTGATATCCTTTGTATAATATTATTCATATCTTCCCAAAATTGTCTTTTTAAGGATTTTTGCCATGCCTATTTTGAGAAGCATAAGCTCTAATGACATTTATTATCTCTTGACCTAAGACCATCTTGATTTTTGTGATTCTATCCCGTTACTCTTTTAACATCTACAACACTCTCTCTTTTAGGTCTTCATCTACAATGATTCCTACCCCATTCTTATGTTCCCTCCTCCTCTCCCCCTTAGTATATCAAAGGTTAAATCCTGACTTTTCAATTTCTATAGCTTTCTCCCCTGCCAACAGAGTTTCTTAAAAGCAGATTTCGTTAATTTTTCTTCTAATCATTGTTTCAATTGTCTCCATCCTTTTACTAGTAAGTGCCCCTATATTCCATGTTGCTAATCTAACCTTAGTTTTTTGAACTAACTTCTTTGCTAGCCCACGCCCAAAATAATGTGGGAACCTCGATATTTGACACTCTACCGTGGTGCCGATGCAGCACATCGTTTCAGGGTGATGACCCAGCCCATCTTCGTCCATTTTTCACAACACCCAGGTGGTATAACTACAACTTGTCGCTCGTAGGGGATGCCCCACCACATAATCAGTATGGATTTATATCATAGAGATCAGACAAGTTTTATGTTGGTTGTTGCCTACTTAATGCAATCCCTCCCAAGCCTGGTTGTGTAAAAAGATTTAAGACTTACACTATAATAAATATATAACTCAGAATATTGAGGGCATGAGCCTTTGGCTTTAGATTTTTTTAGTGAAGCTGAAGAATATGTAATCCACTGTTGATTGAATGATGCTAATAAAATATGGTGATTCCTGTAGATACTAAGATTTTGGATTTAAAAAAATAAGAAAAGAAAAACACTTGAGGCGTTGTCTTAAATAATTGAAGTGTGGAGGATATATGTTATGGAGCAGCTTCAAGCCACAGAGGTTTTGGATTAGAAAACATCGTAGATGTGCTAAATAATTTCTGGGTATATTTTTTATTCATGGTTTTAAATAATTGTCACGATTGTTATGTAACGCTGTTACATAATGGTTTTTTGAGTTCTCGATACCGTTACACACGGCCAAATCAGTGGGAAGAAAAATCCCAGCCGTAGCTGCCATTATGGACTGCAATCGTTATATAAAGGCTGCTATGACCGTTATGTAACCACTATAGGACTGTTACGCCAAAAAAAAATTATTTTATTTTTTTGCTTTTTCTTCTCTCTTTTGTTTTTCACTCCTTTCATAAATCATTCTCAATATACTATGTAGAGAGAGGGGGAAAAGATTATAATGAGGATGATAACAAAACAAAATTTTCTTTTTTTTAAATACTCACAAGAGATGTATTAATTAACACAAAATAATAACTTGTTATGAAAATATTTTATTTTGATAATATTAGCAAATTGATATTTATGTTCTATATTTTTCAACTTCAACCTTCTTTTCTTTTCTAGTTATTGTATATTTGTATTATTCGAATGTCTTATGTGTCTAATAGATTAATGGAGTGTATAATATATTTTGTTTTATTAATTAATTTATCACACGTAAGAATTTATCATGCATAAGAAAATGAGAAAGTGTAAATATGCACACATGTAATTTTTTTGTCAATGGTTGTTTAAAACAAGTGTAAATTTCTTGCCCCTTACTAAACAACTTACTTCAAAATATACTAAAACTCTTTCTAAGAAGGGTTAAAAGCTTAAAACATACAAATACACTAATATGCACGAGGCTGTGTGTGCTTGAAAAAAATTCACAGCTGTTACACCCACTTTCCATTATGTAACATCCGCTACTCCCGCTTCCTGTTACACCTGTTACCGTTACATTACGCTACGCTACCCATTACTGCGATTTAAAATCATGGTTTTATTGAACACTCTAACCATCTAAGGAAAGAACCCAAAACACAACATGTAAGTAAAATGTCTTAGACAGTATAGGGTCTATGGAATTTTCATTTCCAACATTGCTGAGGGAGTCCATTGATTAGGAAATGCTGTGGAGGCTGCTAAACAGAAACTCTTTTGATGAATGCATTTTAACATCATGGAATACACTTTTCTCTTAACAGTCCTGATCTGCTTTGAAAAGCTAGTTTGTCTGACAACTGTACTTCCAGACAGGATTTAGGAAACTGCCAGTCTAAAATTTTTCTCCGTCACACCAATATAGCATTCAATGCATTCAGAACAATTTTATAAGCACCAATAGTACAAAAATAATTATGCATTCATGGAGAAGGCCAGTTGAATCTCATTTTTCTAGTGTGGATCTGACCTTTCCATAAGACATTGTTTTTGGTAGCTTAATTCATCTAGAATAATTGGCTGTATTTTGCACAGTTGTGGCAGCAGCCTGACAAGAAGATGGCAACATTGGATGTAGAATAGGGGCCACTGTACTACAAACAAGCCTAGAGTTCGTAACAAATCTGATAAACACAAGAAATCTTAGTTTATTAGCTTGTTTAATCTTTCTGTTATCTGAGTGTGGGCTTGTCTGCCCTGCTCTCACTAAATCAGTGGAATGATCTGGAAGAATATTAGGACAATATGTTTCCTAATTAAAATTGAGGCCATGGCTGCTCGCCCCATGCGGCCCTTGGGGGTGGTGGGGGTGGTGGTTGGGGTTTGGGAATTCAATTTAAGGCTTAAGCTGGAACTTGTGCATTGTTTTTAAGGATGCTTCAGTTATGCATGATAACTTCATATTGGACACTTACCTTGCTGTAGGTATTAAGAATCTTTGGTTGGTTGAATTTCTTGTGTTTTTTAATTTGTAGCATTCTACGAAAGGTATGAGCTTTTGTGCAATTTTCATTATGTTCAGTTTCTATTGTGCTTGCTTTTCTGTACTTTCCTGTTGAAGTTGACATGCTGAGTTTTTGTATCATTTAGAACTCTTAGGCTTGCCAGTGAGACTGAAAAAATGCATTTCATGGTAGCAGAAGTACTTTTATCCTGTGTTTGGGAGTATGGATTTCAGGAGTTGGATTTGGATTTTGTGGATTTAGATAAAATATAGTACAAAATTATATTTAATTTTTTCCAAATCCATACAAATTCAAAATCCAAATCTAACCCCCGCAATCTATGCTCCAAACGCTCCCTTAATAATTGATAAAAAATGCATATAGGGAATTGGCAAACAAGAAGTTGGCAGGTGCCTTTGAAAATGTGGCTTGTTTTCTTTCTGTTTGTATATTTTGATTCATGGTTTATTTAGGTTTTCTTGTTTTCTAGAGGAAACAATGATGAAGAATATGAAATTGGTCCCAAAGTACTTTGGGAAAATGTTTCCATATTTTTTGGTGCTGAAATGCCTGGTATCATAGAAAAAATGTTTAAAATCTAGTCAGATTTTTACAAACCTTGACTTTATCTTTTTATGGATGTCGTATTAGTTTATTTGAAACAAATACTATTTAATAGGAAAGCAAAATGAAGGCTTAAGATTCAATTTGGCTTGTAGTATGGAATGAGGTAGGAAAGAAATGAATTGAAAATTTGAATGGAGACAATGACAAAATCAAATGATAAATTTGATTCCATTATTTCCAATTCCATTCCATTCTATCGTACTTTGTGTGCAATAAGTTCTCGTTCACACTTGTGCCTGTGCACGCACATCCCCTACCACACTATGCTTGTACCAACAGGAGGAAAAGAAAAAAGAGACAGAAGGATGCAAGAATTCAGACTGTTTTTTCTTTTTCCTTTTAATTTTACTTTTCTTTTTAGGGCTGTGTTTATGTTTTTAATGAATTGTCCATCGATTTGCTCAATGTTAGATGGGGCAATTAATTGCATTTCCATATCGCTGGCCGTGAAATAGTTCATACGGATGAATTTTGTTTTTGTTATATGGCAGGGAAGAAAAGCAGCTCTAATATTTGCAAATGGAAAGGATCTTCCTCTACATTGGGGATTAGTGACGGGCATTTTTAATACTGTTATATTAATAGGTAAATGTATTTTCATTCTTAATACCTTTTTTCATGCTTCGAAATTTTTTTGGAGGTTATTTCATGTGATAAATTTACGTTCACCATTGCATGTATGTATGATGATTGCACCATGTGGAAAGTCTGTTATGCTTACTACATCCATCCCACCCCGGGACTTTTGTTTTGTGATGGATGGGAACTTAAAGCGCGAGTTATTTGCTCCAATGAATCTGTATTGTTGCAAATCTGAAGCTATACCTAGCTATAAAACTAGTAGCTATGTTTGGGAAAAGAGTGAAATCATTCCATCGTGCTGTTGGAGCTTATGATTTTGTTTGGTAGACAAAACTAGAATGGAATTAATTTTTATATATTTTATTTTATGTTGTTCTCAATTTATCCCATTCTAGTGTATTGCGCTTGTTTAGTGCATTTGTTCAGCTATCCAACATGATGACACTTCAGTGGCCTCCTAAGAGAAAACAGGCAGAGAGAGAGAGAGAGAGAGAGAGAGGGCCGAGGGGAGGCCAAGCAACTTTTAAGAGGCCCAAGAATTAGAGGACCCTGGTCCTCCCAAGGTGGTCTTTGGGTCACCTCCTTTTTGGGCAATGATAACTTTTGAGTTTCCAGGATTTGGATGTGGTACAACGAAATTAACTGTTTAGAGTAATTTTATTGGTGGAAGAGATCAATCTTGTTCAGACAACCGCAATAGTTGATCCACAGGACCTAATGTTGTCATGGGAAAAGATCCATTACCATCAAGATATGTGGTGTGTATAGACTTCAATTATTTTTAGATTAAAATATTTGTAAATATATTTTAAATTACATTCTTTTCTAATGAGAAATTGAAGACTTATTTTTATTATCTAATTATCTTATAGTGAAAAAAAATTAAATTACTTTAATTGCAAGAAAAATGAAAAGAATTAATGCCAAGAACACAACCTTTTGTTAATGTTTGGTTAGTTTTATTTTTCTATTGGAAGAATTTACATTATAATTTATTTGTATGAATTGGTGATAATGGTCTTCAATTTCTTTCTTGAAAGTATTGTAAAGTTCATTTGCAAGAATGATTTTGAATTTAATTTAATTGACAAGAAAGGCTAGATAAATAAAAAAAATAATTCAATTTCATTAGAAATAATGTGTTTAACGATTGTGAAACATTAAAATTTTTTTCTAGGCATTCCTAACAGCTACCACCCAATGATTAATTTTAAAATCAATCTTCTACGCTTGAGGTATTTCAAAACAACTTGTTGGGTAATAATTCCAACTCAACACTCCAACTAATCCTTTCTAGCATCTTATTCAATCAATTGCAAAATCTCCATGTTTAAAGATTGGTACATATATTGGATGTAGAACTCTGCAATTAACTTATTATATATTTTATTAACTTGTTAATGTAACATGCATATTCCAAAAAAGAAAAAAACAAAAAAACAAATGGATGTAAATGATTAACAAATGTGGGACTATGCATATTGCTTGTGAATGAGCCACATGAATGATGAAGAGGAGGGATCCATTATTTTTTCACTCGTTCTGTGTGGAATCAGGGAGGAAAATTATCAATGTGTATTTGTTTGACTAGTAACTTCTTTAAGTTGAGCTCATGAAGTAACATTGAATGATTTAACAAAGCATCTTTATGTTTTGACATGAGTAGAGAATATCTCTCACATGTCGATGGCACAATATCCAACGAGAAAACCTCCAACCAATGTACTGTGCTGCGTTTACGAGGAGCATGAATTTCAGACCTTAAATTTGAATTTGGGTGAATGTGAATAAATTTTGATATAATTTTGTATTATATTTTATCTAAATTTAATACAGCTCCAAATTCAAGATAGGTTAAAGTAATTTGTAATGATTAATAAATTCATAAGTGGTGATATTATAATGTGTTTAGGAGTCAATTTAATTTGATAAATGCCATGATGTTGCAAGAATGGAAAATGAAAAGTCTTTCATAGTTGAACGATTGAATTATAATAACCCTTATTAGTCATAAGACATTTCCATCCTTCTTGAGGGCATGCTCCTTATATACTAACAATTTTTTATTTTTATTTTTTTGGTATTATTTGCACTCAATTATTTGCTCCACACCGCATGAAGTAGCTATTTGTTTGTAGAAGCATGCAACTATTCTCCATTTAAATCCTTTCCACCACCTTAATTTCCTTGGCATTTTGACATTTCTAGCAATCATTGATGCACGGGCAATGTTCTAAAACCTCTTAGTTGCTCTCATAGTTCTACATATTAGGTGACTTGATAATCTCGCTCGAGTTCAAATCCAAATAATATTAATTTGGATTAGTAAATTTTTAGTTCTTTTGAGAATTTCCTCTCTATATAAGATAATGAAATCTGCTCATGTTTCACGAGTTACAAGTATAATTTTAAAACTTAGACCACGAGTGTCCAATCCAAAAAAGGCATTCGATTAATTGAACCAATTGGTCCATCTAGTGATTGGACTGGCGATAATATAATATTGATACACATGCACAACACACATATTTTTTGAAAATAGTACTAGTTTTATCATACATATATTTTTTTCAAGAAATATTACTAAATTTATTTGTAAGTTATTTGATTTCATGTGTGTGTATATATATTAGAATGATACTATTACACTAATCCAAGATAATATTACAAATACTCAAAGATAGGTGTTAAGAAAGTGTTTGACTCAATTTTATATACATATATATAAACTACGTTTATATGTGTCTTCACTTGGAAATCAAATAAACAAGGTAAGTTAGTAATAGTAGTAACCAACAATGTAATTTGGGTAATCAAGTTTGACTCCTATCATCACCTCTCTTTCACCTTGCATTTTTCATTTATTTATTTTTTGTAAATGGCTCGATTGATCCATTATTAAACGTGGTTCACTCTGGTTGTGACCGAGTGAGAGTTGGGTAAATATTGGTTCATGCCATATCTAGGTTTTGGAACTTTCCTGGACCTACTTGATTGGTTATGGTTTGAGTTTTAAAACCATGGTTGCAACACATGTATAGGGAGAGTCTTAATTTTTTTTTTTTTTATTTTCTTGGATTGCATTGAATTAAGGAGGAAAAGAATTCATGTAAATAAGAACTTTTAACATATGCTCCCAAAGAAGCAGCATTTGGTAATCACACAAAAACAAATCTCTATATTTTGACATAACACACGTAATGGACTGTCTCTTAAATATCCAATATCTGATGAGGAGAACCCTTAAGCAATATGATAATGTCAAATTGTTATTAAAGTATTTGAGTGCAATAACTTTAACATGTGAGTCACGACTCTTTTTAACATATGCTCACAAAGAAGTAACATTTGGTATTCACAAGAAAACATCTCTTAATTTTCACATATTTTTTTTGTTGATAGTTTTTCTTGTCTTCTCCATTTGTCCCTCAACTGTTAACTCGATCTTCTCTCACAATCCCTAAACCTCTATAATAATCTTAACTCCTTATTTTTGCACATTTTAAAAAAAATTCATTTAAATTCTATTTTTTTTTCTCTCACACTTCTCTCTTTATTCTTTACCTCTTTCCTTTATAAAGACCTATGAGGGGACAAAAAAAGACATGCATAGTGGAAAAAGGTCTGGATGTGTGACTTTGCCCTCCTTTTCATCCTCTCTTTAAGTTCTCACTCATTTCTTCTCATTACTCCCTCTTTCTCATCATACACCCTTTCCCCCTCTTCATGTTCTCTCCTTCTCACTGATCTATAGTGAATCCACACTCTTAGGTCAATGTCTCTCCCTTTTCTATTTCATTTTTATGGATGTATAAGCATGTGTGCATAAATGTGTGTCTAAGTGTGTGTAGCTTGCATGGATAGTTGAATATGAGTATGTATCTTTCATATATGCTAATATGTTTGCATGTGCATGCATGCTTATAGTATAGGATGTTCGTACTTGAATGAAGTATAATATGCATGCTTTTCGTATATTATAGTGTAAGTTTGAATGAATGTGCATAAGATTGTATTTATATGCATATATGTAGTATAGAATGTGTGTTTGCATGTATTTATGCATGAATATGCTGTTATGTTAGCTTATGAAGATTTATGCATGTAGTTTCCTACATAGCTAACATATATATGTGTGTGGATAAAATATATGTAGGGGCATGAGTTTATTGTATGTCATGTAGGATATGTTTGTAGATAACATGTTTCTAGATGTGTTAAAAGTTCATGCATGTTAGAGTATGATTTTATATGGATATATATATATATAAGAAAAGATGTAATTTTTTGTGTAGGCAGTTGCTTGCCCTTAGATTGGTGGTTGACTGGTTTAGGCAGTAGGGTTAGTTGGTTGAGTGCCCTTGAGTGGCCATCAATCAACCTTAATGGGGTTAACCCCAAGGTTTCACTAACAATGTGTTGATGATTACAAAGCATTTTGGTCTAATGAATTTTTAATTAAAGTTGTCATTATAAAGGTTTAAGTCATTTATAGTTGAAGAATTGAGAAAAGATTTTGAAGACTTCACTTGGTTAATTTGTATTATACTCTCTCTATTGTATTGAGTTTTATTGTGTAAATCTCTAAGAACAAAAAGGACATAATAGTATGGACTAAAATTGATAAAATACTATCAAAAGGAGGTTTTTCCAAGCTATGTAGCGCATGGCAGTCGACCGACCCCTAACGGGCAGTCGACTGGTTGAGGCAGTAGTTGGGGGGGGGGGGGGGTCAATCGGCCCTAGTAGGCGGTTAATTGGTCCACCCTATTTTGCCTACAAGGGTCTAATTTTTTTTCTTTAATGGCTAGTGCCAAGTCGATCAATCTTTGTGTGTGTGTGTGTGTGTGTATGCATATTTAATCCTAAGGAATGTTAGCCAAGAATTCTAAATTGATTTATCAAGTGCCAAAACTCATTCTATCTTCTAGAACACTCAGAGTCATTTCTTCATTTATTCTTTGAGAGTTTTCTTTTGAGCTTAAAATTGTAAATCCTTCCTGGTAAGAAAAATCTAAAGTATATTCAAATCTTTTTTGTAAGTTAGTGACTTTGCCTTAGTAAAAACAAGGAAATTATAAGTGGTGTCCTTGCTGCCATTAAAGTGAGGGCTCTATTTCTTACGGACTTAACCATCGTAGGGTTTATCTTCTCTTGGTTTTGAGGGGACGTCCACCACTAGACTACCATTTTTTTTTTTTATGGAAACAATTATGCTTTTTTTTTTTTTTTTATAGGAAAATTGACATGAAAAAGTATATTCAATCTTTGTTGACTAATTGTTAAGTAATATTGAAATGTTGATTTAGACTTTTATGTACAACTTGATGTACATGGATTATTGAAAATTTAAGCTAACACGTCACTGAAAGTTTTGTAAATTGGATTGTATTGGTTAGGGGAGCAAGCATGTAAATTTGAGCATTCCTATGTCGTTATTATGGAAATTTTCATTGCATATCCTTTTATCTATTAAGAATGATAAATAACATTTTCAATTGGTCATTTTAAATACCTCTATAAATGAATGTTGAGTATATTAATCACATATATCCTATGAAAGTTGATGTAAAATTTGAGCTTGTCCTCGAGTATAATTGCCTATGTTTTTATCAATTTAACCTTGTCCCTTAAGCATTGAATACTTTGATATATTGAGATATTAAGGACATTGACATATTGGGCATCTTGTGATCAATGATATTTCATATCTTGAAAATTTTTGTAAAAATATAAGAATAATCTTTGAAAATGCTGTGGATTATATCATTGAGAATAAACACCACATTTTTTCCCATTGTGCAAAATGAATTACTTGAGAATCTTGGTTTTCATTGAAAAGTGAAAATGTGAAAGTACGACCTTGAAAATCTTGAAAGCTTGAAATTAGATCGCCTTGGTTCGAACAGTTTTTTTTTTTTTTTTTTTAAATGAGGTCTAGTGCAAAATTCATACCCCACTTTTTTTTTTTTTTAATACTAAAAAAAGGGGAATCTTTCCTTTAAAGCATGTCAAGTTCTTTCGAGATATCTTTCTTGCAAATGTTTTGACCATGCAAGTTTTTTGAATTTGTTAAAGCATATTGACATCAATTTATTGAGGACATATTTGACCTTCCATAAAAAATATTTCTAAAATTAAAAGGGGAAGCATTTATCAAAATTCTAACAAATTGATATCTTCTTATTGGTTTTGATGATGTCAAAGAGGGAGAAGAATGAAAAATAGGAATTCATATGAGTGCACGAATTGAAAGACTTACTTTACTTAAATTGTGCTTCATTGAATATTTATGTCTACTTCAAAAGTTTATTCACTTCGTTTGGATATAATTTGTCATCATAAAAAAAAGGAGAGATTGTTAGCTCCAAGGTTTTATTTACCATGTTTTGATAATAATAGACTATTTTGGTCGAATGAATTTGTATTTGAAGTTTTGATTATATATGTTTAAGCCATTTAGAATTAAAGAATCAAGAGAAGATTTGAAAACTTCATTGTTTAATTTGTATTCTATTCTCTATTGTGCCGAGTTTTGTTATATAAATCTATAAAAATAAAAGGACATGACAATAATGGACTAAAACTAACAAAATACTATCAAAAGGATGTTGTTCCAGGCTATGCAGGCTAAGGCGATTGACACCATCCAATTTTGGCTATAATAGTTTGATCTTTTGTCATGCCCTGAACCCAGAAATGGGACAGGGGTGAATTTGTAAGCTAACCTGTCACTATATCATACAACCATCCATGACACAGCACAATGAATGAGGGTCCGACGCCGTGGGGTTCCCAGGCACCCTATATGCATCCATATACAAACCATATGCAAAGCGGAAAAAAGTCATTCTATACATATATCGTACCATACCAGAGTCTATAAAAAAAAAATTAGGATCCATAGTACAACATACAATCCGGGTGTCAACCAAAACCACAAAAGACAACCCGATATAGTCCTAGTACTTACCCAAGTACCTCTTGCAGTACACCGACCACTACACTCCCAACACAAGGACGCTAGTTCCGGTTACTCGAAGGACTTGAAAATTATGTATGTACAGTAGGAGTGAGACACCTCTTAGTAAGGTAGATTCAGGTTATATAGGTGTCTGACATTTGAGTGTTATCATGACACAAAACATACACAGTTAAATGCAATTTCAGTATTTTTAATAAACAGTTCCAGTACAGTGCATACACGCACACACATATGATCAAGTAACCCGGTGTCATCACACCCTTCGGCCCGAAGTCGGCCCGCATTACACGGCGTCCCCGACACATGGCGGGCTCCCATGGCATCGTACTGGTACAACTAGTGGATCCACACCCTTCGGTGATCAATCGGTAAGGCTCACGCCCTCGGATATAGAGCTGGACGCTCTTGCCACACATGGCAGACGATATTTCACGCCCTCGGATATAGAGCCAAACACTCTTTCAGTACCTGGAACAATTCGGAACCCATTTCCTATTGCATTTCACAAAACACAACCATGCATGCTTATATAATCAAACAAATCACACCCATTTGGTAATCTAAAATCATGATTTTCAAAATATATATAGTTTAAACAAGCCAAGGCACGACCATCCCAATAATACAATATATATCACAATATATTTACAGTTTTCTAACAAAACCAGAGAGGCAACCCATTGCCCCTTTTTCCTAAAACTGTAACATGAAAAACCCATAATTTACCCATTGGATTTCCCCAAATGAGTAACCAAAACACACAGGACCATGAACCACAGTTCTACCGAGTCCGATTTCAAAAATAACCGACATAAACAGAATCCCCTTACCTTTCCCCAAATGACAAATTCCGAACTCTACGGCCCCTAAACAGTGAACTGAGTACCCAAAACCTGTAAACCACAGTACATAATATGCTCACAACTCCGTTCTCTACAGAACTATCGAAACATAATTGAAAATCGAGCCTTACCTCGATTTTGAGCTAAAACCCGAAAATGCCCAAAATGAAGATCTGATTCGTAAATCTTGTAGAGAAATGCGTCCCTGATCCTCGGGGTAACATCAGATTGACGATTCTCGCAGCGTATGACGAAGAAATCTAGGGAGAGAGAGTATGTTGTGTCCTAGAGAGATAGAGAGAGGATTTGAGATTTCTTAACTGAGAAGTAATGACAATGAATATTTATAACCCTTTGACTTGGCCGCTCTCATCGACGAGATGGCGTCTTCGTCGACGAGTCACTAAAGACAGTTCGTCGACGAGACGGTGGACTCGTCGACAAGCCTGAGATTCCCAGTTTCTCAAAACCTCTTGACTTCTCCTCATTGACAAGCCTCTGCATTTCGTCGCCGAACATTATAAGGCTTTCGTCAACGAACTCTGGCTTCGTCAACAAAGCTTGCTCAATCACTATTTTACCTTTCTCTTTATTAATTTATTCCATATATCACGGTTCAGGTTCTTACAACCTCCCCTCTTTAGAAAAATTCCGTCCTCGAAATTTACAATCTTTCATTCATGAACTCATTCACACAATCAAATATACACTCGACTCTAGAAAGAAAATCGGCGACCACCATAACTTAGCCCTGCCACATCGTATACATACCCTCACTTATAGTGGAGGAATATCGTGGTTACATACATAAACCATCTCAGGAGTTCACAATAATACACACTCCCTAAGACTAACCACCTATTCCAATACAAAGTAAGGTAATACACACGTACTCAGAACAACTGTGGATACTTCTGGCATATCTCTGCTTCCAATTCCCAGGAAGCTTCCTCAACCTCGTGATTCCGCCACAATACCTTCACTAATGGTATATCCTCGGTACTTAGTTTCTGAAATTTATGGTCCAAAATCTGAACAGGTATTTCTTCGTATGCTAAAGTATCCCCAATCTCCAAGTCCTCATAACTAATAACTTGTGATGGATCCAACACGTACCTCCTCAACATGGATACATGAAACACATCGTGGATCCTCGAAAGTGCTGGGGGTAGTGCAATCCTGTAGGCTACCGGACCCACTCGCTTAAGAACCTCGAATGGTCCGATATACCTCGGAATCAACTTGCCCTTTTTTCTGAATCTCATCACCCTTTTCATCGGAGCGATCCTCAGAAATACCTTACCACCCACCTCGAACTCTAACTCTCGATGGCGCACATCTACATAACTTTTCTGCCGACTCTGAGCTGATTTAATCTTATCCCGGATCAAACCCACATTCTCAGACGCTTGCTACACGAGTTCAGGTCCTAACACCTGACGTTCACCAACCTTATCCCAATACAGAGGAGATCGACACCTCTGACCATACAAAGTCTCGAACAGTGCCATCCCGATACTAGCCTGAAAGCTATTGTTATAGGCAAACTCTACTAGTGGCATAAACTGTATCCAGTTACCACCGAAATCTAACACAAGCCCGTAACATATCCGCCAAGATATGTATTGTTTTCTCTGACTGTCCATTATTCTGCGGGTGGAACGTTGTAATGAAAGTAAGCTTCATCCCTAGTACTTCCTGCAAGCTCTTCCAAAAACGAGACGTAAACCTTGGGTCTCGATCTAACACAATAGACACCGGTACCTCATGCATCCTAACTATCTCATGCACGTACATGTCTGCTAACTTACTCAAAGGATAGCGAACCTTCATCATTAAAAAGTGAGCATGTTTCGTCAACCTGTCCATAATCACCCCAATCCCTGCTGCACTTTCTCCACAATTTCAGCTAGCTCCGTATCATTAACCTGCGTGACTTTAATTCGTTTAAATAAAGTCGGCTGGATCACCAAACTAGCAATAAAAGTATGATGATTACCAAACACCAACTCTATACCTAGACTTTCTTGACCCCGTCTGATGTGACGCTGAGCTACAACTGCAGATATTGTAGTATGCTTTGACTTCTGACTCAACACATCAGGTACCATATTAGCTTTCCTCAGATGATAAATGATGGTACAATCGTAGTCGTTAATCAACTTAAGCCACTGTCTCTTCCTCATATTCAACTCTTTCTGCGTGAAAAGTACCTGAGGCTTTTTTGGTCAGTGAAGATCTCACATTGCACATCATATAAGTAGTGTCGCTAGATCTTCAGTGCATAAACAACAGCAGCTAATTCCAGATCATGCGTAGAATAATTCTTCTCGTATTCTTTCAGTTGCCGAGAAGCATACGCTATTAGCTTACCCTACTGCATAAGCACACATCCCAGATCCTTTAGAGATGCGTCGCTATAAATCACAAAACCGCCATCCCCAGAAGGAATGGTCACAATCAGAGTAGTAACCAGCCGGTGATTCAATTTCTGAAAGCACTGCTCGCAATCATTGGTCCATTCAAACTTCACCCCCTTCCTAGTTAATCATGTTAGAGGCCTAGAAAACTTAGAGAATCCCTCCACGAACCGAGCATAGTAACCCGCCAGTCCTAAAAAACTCTGAACCTCCTGCACACTCTTTGGTCTCACCCAGCTGACCACAACTTCGATCTTGATAGGATCAACTGAGATACTGCCTTTAGACATCACATAGCCTAAAAACGTGACCTGATTCAACCAGAACTCACACTTCTTCAGCTTAGCATACAACTTCTTCTCCCGTAGAATCTGTAATACTAACCTCAGATGGCTTTCATGCTCTTTCGAACTCCTCGAGTATACCAAAATATCATCAATAAAAACCACTACAAACTGGTCTGGGTACTTATGGAAAACCCTGATCATCAGATCCATGAACATTGACAGAGCATTCGTCAACCCAAAAGGCATGACTAAGAACTCATAGTGGTCGTATCTGGTTAGGAAAGCAGTCTTCGCAACATCTTCAGATCGAATCCTCACTCGATGATACCCTGATCGTAGTTCGATCTTTGAAAAGACCTGAGTTCCTTATAACTGGTCAAAGAGATCATTGATACGAGGCAAAGGATAACGATTCTTCACGGCTACCTTGTTAATCTCATGGTAATCAATGCACATGTGCATCGACCCGTCCTTCTTCTTCACAAACAATACTAGAGCTCCCCAGGGTGAAACACTCGGTTGGATAAAGCCATTGTCTAGTAATTCCTGCAACTGCTCCTTCATCTCTTGAAGTTTGTTGGAGCCATTCGGTACGGAGCTTTAGAGATCGGTGCCCTGTTAGGCAGCAACTTTATCACAAACTCCACCTCACAAACTGGAGGTAAATCGGGTAAATCTTTTGGAAACACATCCAAGAATTTACTAACTACCCGAATATTCTCGAGCCTCAACTTATCTCGCGGTGGTTCCCTTACGCAAGCTAGGTACCCTTGACATCCATCCAAGAGTAATTTCCTCGCCTGTAGTGCCGATAGAACCTGTGGCGTCGAACGCACACACAATCCCATGAACTCATCCACTCATTCTGTCTCTATGAATCTCCATGCCAAGTATCTTCTTTGCTTCACCAAGATATTTCCTCTCAAACTCTTGATTTAACTTACTTTTCCACTTGTTGATTTCTTCCCTCTTCTTTGAAGCTATCTACATTTCATCAACATACAAGAGTAAATATATAAAAGATCCATTTTATAGTCTGTGAAAAAAAATACAGTGACCACATTTATTTATGATGAAATCGTTTGTACCACTGTCTTGGAGACTATTTTAAACCATACAATGATTTACCTAGTTTACATACCCAATTTTCTTTTCCAGCAACCTAAAATCCATCTAACTGAGTCATATAGATTTCCTTTTCCAAATCACCATGTAAAAATGCAGTTTTTATATCATACTGTACTAGTTCAAGATCAAATTGTGCTACTAAAGCCAACTTATTCATCCAAAGGATATCTTTCAGAGAACATGGTAAAAGATGTTGTTCTTCGTACATGACATTGTTTCTCATTTCTCCTTCTCTAGGGAGAAAATCAGCCACACTATTTTCTTCCCTATATTGATGGATCACCATGAAGTTCACTCCTTCTTGTTTCGCCACAAGGTCCTCCCAAAAATCCCAAAGATATCACAAGGCACATCTACCTTTCCGAAACCAATCAACAACAATTCTTGAGTCACTTTCAATAATCACATTAAAATAATGAAGTCGTTTTCATAAACGAATTCCTTCCAAGATTGCTTTTCATTCTGCACTATTGTTCATACCATTGCCAAAATAGCTTGAAAAAGCCGCTTTCACCATGTCTTGACAATTCCAAATGATTCCTCCAGCTCCTGAAGTACCCGGATTGCCCCTATAGCTCCCATCACAATTAAGTTTTATCCACCTTGCTGGGGGTTTACCCAAGGGATAATTTTTCCAAGCTTAGCGCAAACTCCTTGATGCTGAATTTGAAACTCTTTCAAAATCGTAATGTTTGATATCTTCAATTTTTGAAAAGAATTAGAGTTCTCGGCTAAAGAACTAACCCAGTATCAAACACTTCTCCACGTCTAATCTGCACTTTGGTAAACTCTTTCCATTCTTGCTTTGCATCTTCGATTCCAGAGGCACCATGTAATCAAACACGGAATCATACCGATTAAAATACCTTTAATAGATGATTTTTGAGCATAGTGGAACCAGTTTGCAATTCTGTTTTTCCAAGGAAGGAACCGTTGAAAAGGAATCGCCAATGCCACAATAGCCCGATGCCAAACCTTTGACGCCACCTCGCCTAAAGAAAGAATATAATCAGTGTTTTCCTGATTTCTTTGCACGCAACAATCACAAACCGAAACCATCAATATTCCTTTTTCCTGAATTCTATCATCTACTGCCAAGCATCTAAACCAGGCTTTCCATAAACACATTGAGATTCTCCTAGGCATTAGAGAATGCCAAAGCCACTCATTCCACTCAAAATTATCATTTTTTCTCCTCACTGCCTCCCATGCCGTTTTTGTAGAGAAATTGTCATTAGGGGTAGGCTTCCAGATGAATATATCCTGACCACTTTTACCAGCTGGCACATTATGCAAGATTTTCATTGTTTTGTTGGCCCCAACCAATTCCATTAATAATCAGAGTTCCAGTTGTTATTCAATTAGCAATCCTTAATACACAACTTCTTGTTCGAAATATCCTGAATGCGTACTGCTAATGGGCCTGATGTAAGCCACCTATCAAACCAAAAGGAAAAATTCCCACCTCTTACAAAAAATTTAACATTATCCATAACTTCCGGAATGGTGCCCATCATTGATTTCCAGAACCGAGAATCATTTGGTCTCCTTTTCCTTATTAATAAATG
Source organism: Malania oleifera (assembly GCF_029873635.1). NCBI lineage: Eukaryota > Viridiplantae > Streptophyta > Magnoliopsida > Santalales > Ximeniaceae > Malania > Malania oleifera. Next base: position 52,549,084 of record NC_080422.1, on the reverse strand, counting down.
ATCATTTATGTAATATTTAGCCCTGAAAAAACCTAACCATTGATTGTTAGAAGTGAACAGTCTAAAGGCAAATTTGATGAGAAGCGATTTTTGCACTTCTTTAAGATCTCTTAAGCACATACCCCATTCTGAGGTGGGTTTACAATTTTTCTCCAAAGAGCGTCATTGAATCTTCCTTTTACCTTTCACCTCCTCCCATAAAAAATTTGCAAGAAGAGAGTTGATGCGAGAAAACGTGACCTGTGAAACATTAATAACCAACATCAAATGTATCGGCATGCTAGACAACACATGTCTTAATAAGATCAATCTTCCACCTTACAGGAGCAACTTAAATTTCCATCCTAAAATTTTCTTCCTAATATTCTTCACAAGAGGCTTCAAGATCCTAGAAGACAATTTTCCATAAACCAAATGTGCACCCAAATACGTAACTGGGAATTTACCTTCCATGAAACCCGTGATTCTCAATAACCCACATTCTTGAGCATAAGTAATGTATTTCGAAAGGAATAACGCAGGCTTTGTCTTGTTGACTCTTTAACTCAACCACTTCTCATACATCTCCAGAGTGTAAACCAAATTTCTTATAGACTTTTTCCCACCATTTGCAAAATTAAGAATATCATCCGCATAAAGCAAATGCGAAACCAAAGGGTCCCTAATCGGATGATTAAATTGTCAAATACGACCCATCTCATAGTTTTTTCTAAGCAACCTTGTCAAAACCTCCTCCATTATGATGAATAAATAAGGAGAAAGTGGATCCCCTTGCCTTAAGCTTCTAGTCGATTGAAAAAACCCTTTAAAAGTTTCATTTATCATAATGGAAAACCACGGGGAATCCACATAATTTTTTATGAGCTTGCAAAACCTCTTAGAGAAACTAAAAGCCTTAAGAACCTCCAAAAGAAAATTTCAATTTACTCTATCATAAGCCTTAGCCATATCCAGTTTTACCATCACATTGTCACCAACCATTTTTTTGTGCAAAGAATGAACCATTTCCTGTGCAAGTGTAATATTCTCAAAAATACTATGTCCAGGAATAAAAACACCTTGATCATAGGAGACCAACTTATCAAAAATTTTAGTAAGCCTAAAACAATAATCTTGGAAAAAATTTTGTAAGCCACAGAGCACAAACTAATAGGACGGAATTTATCAAAGCTAGAAGGATTGTCCACCTTCAGAATTAAAACAATAAATGAAGAGGAAAAGAACTTGGAAAGAGGAGTGCCCTGAAAAAAAATTCTTTGCCGCATCCAAGACATCTTTTTTAACAATGTCCCAGCAAGAAATATAAAATTCAGAACCAAACCCATCTGGTCCTGAACTGTTTTCTTTGGGAATAAAGAACATCGCTCTTTGAACATCAGTTTGAAGAATCAAAGCAACATAAAGGTGGGATTCCATTTTTTTTAAGAATATCTATGTGTAAATTACTAGTTCGAATTTATGAACCCTTGAATTCTATCCTCTTAGCGATTAGGGGTAAACACTTGTGGTCAGAAAGCACAAAATGTGCATGCATTCGAGAGTTTGTAGTCAAAAATATATTGTTGCTTGACAATACTAATTTTAAATGGATGGCTGAAAAAAATTTTAGACAAGTAGCCATTAGGGGTTCATATTTTAACCGAATTGAACCATATTTAACTTCAACATTGGTTATGTTTGCTATAGTTGTCAATTGTCGTGGATTTACAATGCTTACAATGATGCCTCCATGGGATTTAGCTGGGAAAATGGAACCAATATATAAAATCATATTGAGCATATTGTCTATGGAAAATTGAGGAACTGATGTGTAAGAGCTTGCACTGCTAAGGCATAAAGGCGCTAAATTTTTGGTTGTTGGACTCGATGATAGTGAAGGCTAGCTAAATAAAGCTTCTCAGAATGGATTTATTATGGGTTGGGTGAAAACTAAGAGCAATGGATCGAGATCAAAACAAATGAAAAATCCTAAGTAGAAAAACTTAGAATGTCTCTAAGAGCACACCAAAGGTTTACATTTAAAGGTGCTTGTTGATTCCCATCATTATCACTAAAATAGTGTCAGTTCAAGAATAATACTTGAAAGTACTGAAGTAAAATTATTACTTTTCATTAGCTACGGATAGTTGAAGAAGATATAACAAAATAGATTGCTCAAAGTTTTATGGATGGATATTATCCTTTATTTTAATACTAACAAACAAAAAGTTTGGTCCGAAATCATATCCTAATTTAAGATAGTGAGGCACTTTATTTGAATCCAAATTGATGGAATCTGTAGGATTTCTTGGCGATATTAGTAACTCAGTTGGATTTATGCTGACTCAACCATTAGTTTTCATCTCTTGTGGAGATAGAAAAGGATTAGGAGGCATTTGCAAGACCTTGAGTGATCCTTCAAGCATCTCGACAACTTTGTGCATTGGAGGGCGATCGTTGAGCTTCATTTGTATGCACTATAGAGCAACAACTAGCATTTTCTTTGTCATTTCCTCTCTTCCTTTATAGCATCATCTTCTATGTTTATGTCCTTCCCTTTGTAGACACCCCAATATTAACCAGGCCACCCCAAGCAAACCTGGCTAAACAGGACTTAACTTTGAGATCTAAAGGACCCAGAATTCTAAAATTAAGACCCTGAGCACCCAGAATTTTTAAAAGAAAAGTCGAGTCCTTTTGAGTCCCTTAGTAGAGTTCCTAGTTCCTGAAGTCATGATAGGCTAAGCTTTATGATCCTTCAACTTTGGAGTCTTTGTTCTTTGAAATAAGTCAAAATGATATTCTTTAAATTCTCAATTTTAACTTCACCTTCAAAAACTCAAAAATCAGTTCAGAGTCCTCATCTAGCACGGTATTGCAATTTTAGAATCATCATCCTCCATATTAAGTCAAGGTCCTAATCTCCTAGTTTAATTTTAATTTAAAAAAAACCAAAGTTGATTTAGAGTCTGTTAATTTAGGTGTAATGTAAAAACCCAACTCGAGAATTTTAAACTTAACTAAATAAGAAAAGGGGAAGGAATTTAAAAAGGGAAAATTAGCAGGGCTCATCGACGAGGCTCCTTTTCTTGTCGATGAAGTCCCTTCCACAGCTCGGCGATGAAATTCAGAGGTTCATCGACAAGTACATACCAAGATATTTTGGGAATTCTAAAATCTTAGGCTCGTCGACAAGGCAACTCCGTCGTCGACGAACTCCCTTCTTATGCTCGTCGACGAGGCTAGCCGGGTCAATTAAGTTATAAATATCTCTTTCATTGCTTAATGGAGAAGAAACCAAAACTCTCTCTCTCTCTCTCTCTGTTGACCTCATTGGCCACACTAGATTTTGATAATGACAAATACTCAAGTATTTGATGGCTATCTAGTTTATGTGCAGGTATATAATTAACAAATCAAATTGATGACACATGAAGTAGAGCTTAAAGACCCTGAAGACTATATTATGTTGTATTTTAATTCATTTCTTATTTGGGTTTGTAATAGTAAATAAGAAATGGTCTGTAATAAAAAATGCATTACATGCATGTTTAGATAGATAAGCTCAAAAAGACCTAGACTGACCTTAGGTCCCCCATGCATGCATAAAAGAGTGCCCTATTGAAATTAAGTTAATCATCATATGAATAAGGATAGCATTTTAAAGAAAAAAGGACTGAAATGCCCAAGGATGGCATGTTTGGTCGACCGAACTCAGTTACACTGAGATCTTTGGCCGACCGAACCCCACTTGTTGACCGCTCGATCGACTGACCAAAAACATATAGGCAACATCCTAATCGGCTAAACCCCCATTGAGTCAACAAGTTGACCACTCGGTCGACCGACTAGAAACATATAGGCAACGCCCTGGTCGACTGAACCCCCACGTGGGAAATGCCAACTCCTGATCGACTGAACCTCTTAGTTCAAAATGATTTGGTCGACCGAACCGCACAAATTTGGAAAATCACCTTTGAACACCTCAAGTACGATCGACCATATTTCTAATTCAAAATACTTTTGGTCGACCGAACCTAGACATTCGGTCAACCGAACCTTAAGTACGGTCGATCGGTGCTTTTGGGTTGGTGAATTTTACCAAGGTTAAAAACACTGTTATTTTTATTAACCTCACTTAAAATTTTTCTAAAATGACAAATATGTCCTAAACGGTTATAATCTTAGGGAATTCTATATATACCCATTCATTTGCAAAAATTAGTCATTGATTAGCAATCTTAATTAGAAAAAAAACTCTAAAACTCAAAAATTCCCACTCTTATTTTCAAGCATCTTACATTCATTCTTACTCACTCTTATTGCTAAAAATCACTTTGAAAGTGTGCTTGAGTGTTCTTCTCATTAGGCTTAAGCTCTCTCTTGTTCTTATTGATTGAGATTATTTTAATTAGAGAGCAGAGCTTCAAGTGTTTCTAGGAGACTTTGTTAATAAGTTTTAGGAATACTTCATTGAGCTTTTGGGTTTTGCATTGTCATTGCAATACTCAAGGAGTTCACATTGTATTTTGGTTGCTAAAATTATTTTACAAATCATTTTCAAAATATCTCTTGTACTTGTCTTTGAGAAATACATTTTGAGATATTTGCTTGAGTGCTGAAGATCTTTGTTGCTATATCTCTTGTTTGATATTATTATCTTCACACAAAGATCAAATAATTTTGACAAACCATTTTTGAATATCTCTTGTGATTTATCTTGAGAAAAATATTTATTGAGATATCTAAAGTGTGCTTGTGGCCTTTGTTGCTGCATTGTGATTGAGACTATTATTTTGACACAAGGATCCTATCACTTACACTCTCACGTACTGATTGCAATTTTTGCATAAATATTTGAGAGTAAATACTAAGACTACATTAAGCTTATCTGATCATATCATTCGGTAGTGTAATGATTACATTGGTACATAATCTGCTTAGTTGAGAAGCATATTGGTTGTACGCAAATTTTATTGTGAAATCTGTTGTATTCCAGGCGTGGCCTGAGGGGGCGGTAATTCAGTTAGGTAAGGATTGTATGTAAAGGTTGAGGTTAGCCCTGTGCTAATTGACCTGGTTGTTTAGGTGTCGCTCCACCCGTTAAGTGAGGTTATAGTGATAATTCTTGTACTTGTTAGCTAAGGCGAGGACGTAGGCAGTTTGCCGAACCTCGACAACATTTTTAGGTGTCATCTCTATTTACTGCTTTGTTGTGCATGCTTAGCAAAATTAGTTGTGTAGTTTAATTTTTCGCTGTATATTTATATTGATTTACTTTATTTGCACTAGATTGACCTTAGGCTTGTGTAATAATGATGTTAGGGGATTGCCCTATGAAATTTGGAATAGCTTCCCGAGGGGAGGGGGGTGAATTGGTTTAAAAAAAAAAATTCTTTAGAATTAGTTCTTTTAGTTGCAAATCTTAGAAACAATCACAATCAATCACAACAAGATCAAACTCTCAATTTAAGTAACAATATATATATGAAAATTTGTTGCACTCATTTTAAGCCCTGTATCACAATTATTTTTCTTCCTAATGTTTAGTTTCTAAATAAACTTTCAGATTAATAGGTCAAGGATAATCAACCAATGTAGTCCCTTTCAGTTTCCGCAATCAATGCTGATTTATCCAAAACGAATTATCTTCCGGTCTATTTAACTACCAAACATTCAGAATTGAAATTTAAAACAACCGCGCATATTATATCCTTGAAAATTAAAGAGTAGAGTAGAGAAAGAAGAACATAAGGATTTTTACGAGGTTCGACTTCAACACAGTCTACGTCCTCGTCCTTGGCCAAACCGCCAAAGGATTCACTATTACCGTTCCTTTATCAGCCGGAACAAAGCAATTACAACCACTCCTTGGGTAAGGCTAGAGCCCGCATTCTCCAAACAATCTCCCCTTGTTTGGTCCAACAATTCAATACTCAAATCGTCAACAAGCATTGTTACAATGATAGAGAAACAACACGTACAAAAACATGCTCCTCAAAGAGCTGATTAGTATAAGTTTAAAACACTAATGCACTTCAGTAAATTCAAAATATGAATTTTCTGGATGAAGCTCTTAGAAATTTATCACCATGGATATCTTTCAATGAAAGAATCAGCTATTCAATGATCAAACACAGTGAGATTCAGCAAGAACTTCTTAATTTCGAGCAAGGATGAAAGCAATAAGAGGCACTTTCTGAATTTCAGAGTAAGAGAGAGTATAATAGCAGATTGTGAGCTCTTAATAATCTTGGTGTATAATTCAATGAGTCTTGGGGGTATTTATAGATGTAGAAAACCTCTTTTCTTGTTCCCTAAAAGATACTCATACTTGTTTCCATAAAATAAACTCATTTAAGTTTCCAAATTTTTGAATTTTAAAAATATATCCGTTGGAAAAAAGAAAGTTTTCGCGAGGCTGATGATTGTGAAGTCCTGATAGTCATCTGTCCATTAATTATAATAGTAGGATTCATAGGCAAAAAGATGGCAGTCGTCTGTCTCTTGAGTGGTAGTTGTCTAACATCAAAATATAAGGTGATAGTCGTCTGTCCATATGATGACAGTCGTCTGTCCACGTGAAAATTTAAGCCTTTTAGTAACATATAAGGTGGACAGTCGTTTGGTGAAACCTTCACAGACTTCTCACCTTTCATTGACAGTTGTCTGTGAGAGCCTTGACAGTTGTCTGTCAGGCTTCTGTGTTTCAACGTTAGGTCTTTAATTTAGTCAGTCGTCTACCTATTGCCACACAGTCATCTGTCAACTAAACATATTTCTTCCTTAGTCACTTTTTGATTTCTCTCTAATTTTTACTTGGAATATAAATTTGTTTTAACTTTGAAAACATGTTCCAAGTTATTTTCTTATGGTCTCTAAGTCTCCTTTTTAATGAGCTTCAAAATGAAAACTTCATACTTGAATAAACTTAAAGTACTTACAGAGACTTGTCTTAATTTCTCAAAAATTCTCTTTTGTTCTGAACTTTCTTTGTTGCTAATCTTTGATCTCACAGAATATTTTGAACTTTAAGCTCTCATGTTAATCTTCGTTAATCATCATGCTCTTATGGTCTTTAGACTTTGTTCCATGCTATCAGTTATTAATTCATGCTACATGAGTACCTTCAATCTGAATTCCTGATAAAATACAACACTCAACTAAAGCATGTTAGATCCTACTTGTTTGTTAGCATCAAAATGGAGTATCAAACCTAGTAAGGCCAACAATCTCCCCCTTTTTGATGATGACAAACAAGAAGCAAAAAATTTTGAGTGAGCCTTAAAAAGACTCCCCCTTTCAATAAGCTTCAATATCATTCATGCTTTTATCAATTTTCAATCAAAATTCTCAAAATTTTGACTAAAACACTTCTCCCCCTTTGATATCATTCAAAAAATAAAGTTTGAGTATATAATGATCAAGGACAAATAGCAATTTAAGTATGTGTTAATGTATAATCATTAGTTTATTAAGAATTATGCTCAAATGATAACTCATAATACTCCCCTCATCAATCAGCATACTCAATTTAGAACTTGCAAAGTTTTTAGAATTATCATTCATATTAGAACTTATAATACTTCAAACTAAAAACATAACAGTGCAAAAAGTTCAGAGTTTCAGAGCTAGAATAGAATACACATAGAGACTCATAGTCTTAAGCTTACACATTCTCTCCTTTTTGTTCAACAAAAAAAAAAAAAAAAAAAAAATACATCGAGAATGTAAGCATACAAAAGAGCAAAAACACCAACATAAGTCTATATGTCAGAGTTAGTGTCACTGTCTTCAGCAATTCCTTTCCCTTTGGCTTGTTGTGAACCTTCTTCTTCTTCTTCCTCCTCTTCTTTAGTTTCTGCTTCATTATCTCCTATATATTCTTCAGCTTCTTTTTCTTCTTCTTTTCCTTCACCTTCTTCAGATTCAGCTTCTTCCTCATCAGAGTTTTACTATCCTCATTATTTGAATCAATGTCGTGTTGAGTGACATGATGTTCTATCTTAGCAATACGAGTGTCTAATGAGGTATACTTGTCATCAATGGTGGAGAGTTTATTTTGAAGAGAAGAAAAGTTTTCTCTCATTTCAGAATTGAAGCTAGTATAATTCTGATAAAATGGAACAAACCAAGGTGGCATATCAGCTTCTTCAGGAGCTGGATTCCTTGCCTCAGGTGCAGGTCTTGCCGGTCTATTGCCTCGAAACATCCAACCCTCAGTATACTTCTTGTAACCCATTCGTTTCAAAGTAGTAGATGAAAAAACATGATAATGGGTTCTTTTTACTATTTTTGAAGTATGAGAGAGGACTTGAAAATGGGCAAAGATCAAGGAAAGAATACCACCATATGGAAGCCCAATTCTAGGTGATTCAAGCTTCGTTACCATCCACTTCAGTATGATACTTGATAAGTTCAGTTTCTTCCCTTTGAGCAAACACCACATAACAAAACAATCAAAATACGACACATGATCAAAAGATCCAGACCTAGGAATGATGTTGCATGCAATGATCTTATGCAGAATTTGTGCCTGAAGATTAAACTATTTGTATGGTGGAGGATGTCCAAAGTACACAGGTGCATCATTCATCACAAGAGGCAAAAATTCTTGTGGTGTAAACCCTTGTTCCATGGTCCAATGCTTCTCAATAGGTGTACACACAAAATTCCCATGCTTGATATTGAGAATTTTTCGTAAAGAGTGTGGGGTAAGTGTTATCCTTTGACCATAAATTTAAGAGGTAATGCCATCTTCCTTCATAACCAAATTAGAGTAAAAAATCTTAATTTGATTTGGATAATACCCTTTTACTTGATGAAGGATAAACTTGTCCCATCCTATAGCTTTGAACATATCTAAAATTTTAGGAAAATTTTCTTCAAAGAAGGTAACATCTAAAATCTTATAGAACATAGGTTCAATAGATGATAGATGATTTGGATACAACGACTTTGCATGTGAAGAGACTAGCCATTTTTCGATGTCATCGTTACTTGTAGGCTTTAAAGAAGATGAAGAAGCTTTGTCCTTCTTTCCCACAGTTTTGGTACGAACCATCTTGATAAGTAGAAACCCTAGATATGAATGGAGTAGGGTATGATGGATAATCGGTTTGTGAAGTTTGGAAGAGAAAGAACTGGAAAGAAAGGGAAGAAAAAATGTTTTAAAGGAAGGAAGAAGAATGGTCAGTCGTCTGTAGGGTTTAAAAAAACATGTTTTTAAGTGAAAAGTGCCTTACCCGCCGCGAGACAATCGTCTGTCTCTAATCGGACAATCGTATGTCTATAGACAGTAGCCTACCAGTTGACTGCGAACTCACTGGCAGTCGTCTATCTACTGTCTTTTACACAGACAGTAGTCTGCCAGTGGTCTGTCACTTCCCTGGCAGTTGTCTGTCCTGACCAAACTTAGCTTCTTCCCCTTTTTTAGTTAACTTCTCTTATATTAACATGCCTAATTCTTGTTGAATAAATATAAATTGATCCTCATTTAATGGTTTGGTAAATATATCAGCTAATTGAGCATGAGTATTTACAAATTCAAGAGCTATTTCTTTCTTGTCAACATTATCTCTTAAAAAATGGTGACGTATGTTTAGTTCTTGAATGTGATACTGTATTCTTTGAAATATTTATCGCACTTGTATTATCACATTTTATGGGGATTGTTTGGTATTGAATTTTGAAGTCCTTTAATTGTTGTTTCATGTATAAAATTTGAGCACAACAGCTCCCAGCTGCTGTGTATTTTGCTTCAGCTGTAGATAATGCTAAGAAATTTTGTTTCTTTGAAAACCATGAATCTTATGACTGTCCTAAAAAGTGGCAAGTTCCACTAGTGATTTTTCTATCTATTTTGCATCCTACATAATCTGCATCTGAATAACTCATCATTTCGAAATTAGTTCCTTTTGGATACCATAACCCCAAATCAAGTGTGCCTAGCAAATATCTAAGAATTCATTTTACTGCTGTTTGATGTGATTCCTTAGGAGCCGATTGGAACCTAGCACACATACACACACTGAACATTATATCTGGTTTGCTTGCTGTTAAGTAAAGTAAACTTCCTATCATACCTCGATAATGTTTGGTATCAACTTGTTTCCTTTTTCATCCTTATCTAGACTAGTTGAAGTGCTCATAGGAGTTCCTATAGGTTTACTTTCTTCCATATCAAACTTCTTTAGCATGTCTTTAATATACTTAGTTTGATTTATGAAAGTTCCATTTTTAGCTTGTTTGATTTGCAAACCTAGAAAGTAATTTAATTCTCCCATTATGCTCATTTCAAACTCTTTCTGCATAGTTTTAGCAAATTCATTACACAAATCTTTATGAGTAGCTCCAAATATAATATCATCAACATAAATTTGAACTATAAGCATATTATTATCTTTGTTTTTTATAAATAAGGTGATGTCTATCTTTCCTCTTGAAAAATTATTTTGGAGTAGAAATTTGCTTAGCCTATCATACCAAGCTCTTGGAGCTTGTTTCAATCCATAGAGGGCCTTAGTTAACTTAAATACATGATTTGGATTTTTAGAGTCTTCAAAATCTGGAGGTTGTTTAACATAGACTTCTTCATTAATATATCCATTCAGAAATGCACTTTTTACATCCATTTGGTGTAATTTGAAGTCTTTATAGGCTGCATAGGCCAGAAGCATCCTTATAGCTTCCATTCTTGCTACAAGGGCAAAGGTTTCTTCATAATCAATGCCTTCTTCTTGATTGTAACCTTGTGCTACAAGCCTAGCTTTATTTCTTACAACTACTCCAGTTTTATCCTTTTTATTTTTAAACACTCATTTAGTTCCTATGATTGACTTGTCTTTGGGTTTAGGTATAAGTTTCCAAACTTGACGTCTTTCAAATTGATTTAGTTCCTCCTACATAGTTATGATCCAAGAATCATCTTTTAAGGCTTCTTCAATATTTTTGGGTTCATCTTGAGATAAAAAGGCATAATGATTGCAAATATTTTTTAATGAGGCCCTAGTAGTTATTCCCATTAAGTTTCACCAAGAATTTGTTCTTTTGGGTGATTTTTATCATATCTCCATTCTTTAGGAAGCTTCAGATTTTCTGTAAGGTTTTCATTTGAAGCATGATGGTTGATTCTTCTTTTATTTCAAGATTTTCTTCTTTATGTGGAGTATCTTCTTTTTCATCATTCTTATTTTTATTGTTATGATTGTTTGATTCATCAAATGTTATGTGCATTGATTCCATAATAGTAAAGGTTCTTTTATTATAAACCCTATAAGCTTTACCATTTATAGAGTACCCTAGGAAGATACCTTCATCATATTTTGCATCAAATTTTCCTAAATCATCTTTAGTATTAAGAATAAAACATTTGCATCCGAATACATGAAAGTAGGAAATATTAGGTTTTCTTCCTTTCCAAAGTTCATATGGTGTTTTGTCCATTTTTAATCTTATTGATACCCTATTTAAAATGTAGCATGCTGTATTTACAGCTTCTGCCCAAAAGTATTTAGGTAGATTGTTTTCATTTAACATTGTTCTTGCCATTTCTTGTAAAGTTCGATTTTTTCTTTCTATAACTCCATTTTATTGTGGAGTCCTAGGTGCGAAAAAATTATGATTTATTCCATATTCATTATTGAATTTTTCAAAATTTTTGTTTCTAAATTCCCTACCTTGATCACTCCTAAAGCTTGTTATGTTATAACCCTTTTCATTTTGTAATTTCTTACATAAAGTAATAAGTATGTCATAGGCTTCATCTTTGTTTGTTAGAAATAATACCTAAGTGAATCTTGAATAATCATCCACTATTACAAAAGCATATTGTTTTCCTCCTAGACTTGAGATTCTAGTTGGACCAAATAAGTCTAGATGCAACAATTCTAGGGGTCTTTTTGTAGAAATGTATTTTTTCTTTTTGAAACTTGTTTTAACTTGCTTTCCCTTTTGACATGCATCACATATATTGTCTTTTATGAATTTTGTATTAGGTAGTCCTTTGACAAGATTTTTCTTTGATAAATTGGATAATAGGTTTATGCTAGCATGTCCTAGTTTTCTATACCACAGCCAACTTATTTCATTCATTGCTGCCAAACAAGTTACATTCTGATTTACTAAGTTGTCAAAATTTATACTGTACACATTCTTTAACCTATGAGCTATAAACAAAGTTTCATTGTTCTTAGGATTTTGAATAACAGATTTTTCTTTCTCAAAGATTATTTCAAATTCTTTATCACTTAGTTGACTAATACTTAAAAGGTTATGTTTAAATCCTTCTACTAATAGCACATTATCTATAGTGAGTGAAGATTCTTTACTAATTTTACCGATGCCAATGATTTTACCTTTAGCATTATCGCCGAAGGTGACATATCCTCCATCCTTTCATTTTAATGTAGTGAACTTGGTCTTGTCACCGGTCATGTGCCTTGAGCACCCGTTGACCAAGTACCATTTATCCGTTGACGGTGTTGTCCTAAAGCATACCTACAATAGAGGATTTTTTGTGTTAGTCTTTGGAACCCAAATTCTTTTAATTTTCTTTGTTTTGTTGTTAGTTCCATTATTGACTTTCCATTCTCCTTGCACTTTAACGTACTTCCTCTTTAGTGGGCAATTAAACATTACATGACCTTTAATCTTGCATATATAGCAAGTGGTGTGTTCATATTTGTTGTTTGATGAAGTGCTAGCATACTATTTAGCTTCCTTAACAAAGTATCCCATGTATAGCTTTTTGTTCTTTTTATTTATTTTACCATTGTAGCCTATACCTTCTTTGATCCCATGAAGCCTTTGCTGTCCAATCATCTTTTCAAAGTTTTATTTTCCTTTGGTAAAGTTATAGATAATTTTTTCTTTATCCTCTACTGCCTTTTTGAGTTCATTTACTTCTAAATCATTTTTATTCAAACTATCTTTATGGGTTTTGCCCACTTCTTGAGTTGCTATATCTATTTTTCCTTCCAAATTCTTAATACAAGAATTTTTTTCTTCTTCAATAGCTTTGAATGATTCAAGTTGCTTCACTAGATCTTTATTTTGATCTTTCAAAGTTATATTTCTCTTAGAAATTTTTATGAATCTCTTATGTAAAGAAAACAACTCAGCTTGCAATTCCTTATAGGAAGGCATGCTGTCACATGACTCATCGCACGACTCATTTTGAGATTCTATAGAGGAATAGTAGGAGTTTACCTCTTCATCATTCGCTATGAAACATATGTTTGCCATCTCTTGTCCGCTTGATTCATTTTCTGTCTCGCTGGAGCTTGAATCATCTCACGTAGCTTTCATAGCTTCCTTCTTTTTCTTCTTGTCTTTCATAGATTTCTTGAGAGTAATTAGGAATTTAATTAAAAATATAAGCCCTAATGCACGAATTAAAATTCCTAATTACTCAGTTTAAGCATGTAATCAATATGATTAGGAAAGTCCTTAGAGCCCTGCCTTCTATTTGGGAAGCTAAGGCTACGACCATTTATGAGGGTAGGGCCTTAAGGCCATGATATTAGATGAATCGATAGGTTCGCTGATCACCTATGAACTAGCTATAAATGAGAGACTCAATGAACATAATAGGGTGAATTCAAAATGAAAAAGGCTCCATGGTCCTAATTCTATGTAAAGTTTTGGTGGTAAATCATATGCTTTTGTTATTGTTGATGACTATTTTAGGTTCACATGGGTGCTATTTCTCTCCCATAAAAATGAATCATGTGAACAGTTTACTAAGTTATACAGGAGAATTCAAAATGAAAAAGGTTATAAGATAACTCACATAAGAAGTGAAAGAGGGACTGAATTTAAAAATGATGGCATAGAAAATTATTGTGACCTAGAGGGCATATCACACAACTTTTCAGTATCTAGGACCCCTCAACAAAATGGTGTGGTAGAAAGAAAGAATAGATAATTACAAGAAATGGGTAGGACCATGTTGAATGAGCATAAGCTACCTAAATATTTTTGGGCTGAGGCTATAAATACTGCATGTTATGTCATTAATAGGGTGTTGATTAGACCTTCACTAAATCAAGCCCCTTATGAATTGTGGAACAACCATAGACCTAATATTTCCTATTTTCATATTTTTGGTTATAAATGCTTTGTGCTTAGGGATAATGAACATTTAAGAAAATTTGATTCTAAATCTCATGATGACATTTTCCTAGGTTATTCTCTTAACAGTAAAGCATATAGAATTTTCAATAAAAGAGCTTTAGCTGTCATTGAATCTATTCATGTTGTATTTGATGAATCTAATCCGTTGTTTAAGAAAAATGATGAAGATGACATTGGCATTAGACAATGTTTAGACAAGTTATCTATTGAAAACAATGCAAGCGAAAATTGAGAAATCAATGATAAATCATTTGAAGATAATAACAATGATAATGAAATTCAGGAGTTGCCTAGGGATAGGAAATTCATTAGGAACCATCCTATAGATCAAATCATAGGTGAACCTTCCCGTGGTATAGTCACAAGATTCTGTGTAAAGTCTTGGTGGTAAATCATATGCTTTTGTTATTGTTGATGACTATTCTAGGTTCACATGGGTGCTATTTCTCAGACATAAAAATGAATCATGTGAACAATTTACTAAGTTATAAAGGAGAATTCAAAATGACAAAGGCTATAAGATAACTCACATAAGAAGTGATAGAGACACTGAATTTAAAATGATGGCATAGAAAATTATTGTGACCTAGAGGGCATATCGCACAACTTTTCTGCACCTAGGACCCCTCAACAAAATGGTGTGGTAGAAAGAAAGAATAGGTCATTAGAAGAAATGGGTAGGACCATGTTGAATGAGCATAAGCTACCTAAATATTTTTGGATCGAGGCTGTAAATACTGCTTGTTATGTCATGAATAGGGTGTTAATTAGACCTTCACTAAATCAAACCCCTTTTGAGTTGTGGAACAACCATAGATATAATATTTCCTATTTTCATATTTTTGGTTGTAAATGCTTTGTGTTTAGGGATAATGAACATCTAGGAAAATTTGATTCTAAATCTGATGAAGACATTTTCCTAGGTTATTCTCTTAACAGTAGAGCATATAGAGTTTTTAATAAAAGAACTTTAACTATCATTGAATCTATTCATGTTGTTTTGATGAATCTAATCCGTTTTCAAATAAAAATGATGAAGCTGACATTGACATTAGAAAATGCTTAGACAAGTTATCTATTGAAAATAATGCAAGTGAAAATTCAGAAATTAATGATAAATCATTTGAAGATAATAACAATGACAATGAAATTCAGGAGTTGCCTAAGAATTGGAAATTCAATAGGAACCATCCTATAGATCAAATCATAGGTGAACCTTCCAGTGGTATAGCCACAAGATTCTATGTAAAGTCTTGTGGTAAATTATATGCTTTTGTTATTGTTGATGACTATTCTAGGTTCACATGGGTGCTATTTCTCTCACATAAAAATGAATCATGTGAACAATTTACTAAGTTATAAAGGAGAATTCAAAATGAAAAAGGCTATAAGATAACTCACATAAGAAGTGATAGAGACACTGAATTTAAAAATGATGGCATAGAAAATTATTGTGACCTAGAGGGCATATCGCACAACTTTTCTGCACCTAGGACCCCTCAACAAAATGGTGTGGTAGAAAGAAAGAATAGCCATTACAAGAAATGGGTAGGACCATGTTGAATGAGCATAAGCTACCTAAATATTTTTGGGCCGAGGCTATAAATATTGCATGTTATGTCATGAATAGGGTGTTGATTGGACCTTCACTAAATCAAACCCCTTATGAATTATGGAACAACCATAGACCGAATATTTCCTATTTTCATGTTTTTTTTTGGTAAATGCTTTGTGCTTAGGGATAATGAACATCTAAGAAAATTCGATTCTAAACTGATGAAGGCATTTTCCTAGGTTATTCTCTTAACAGTAAGGCATATAGAGTTTTCAATAAAAGGACTTTAACTGTCATTGAATCTATTCATGTTGTATTTGATGAATCTAATTCGTTTTCTAAGAAAAATGATGAAGATGACATTGACATTAGAAAATTCTTCGACAAGTTATCTATTGAAAATAATGCAAGTGAAAATTTAGAAATTAATGATAAATGATTTGAAGATAATAATAATGACAATGAAATTCAGGAGTTGCATAGAGATCGGAATTCATTAGGAACCATCCTATAGATCAAATCATAGGTGATCCTTCACTCAAACTTACCTTCTTCAAATTCCCATATCCTCTATAAGTTTCTTGAGTGTTTGTGCTAATAGGTTTGCTCTCCCATTGTTGTGTGATTGAATCGATTTTCAACGAGAGCTAAACCTAAGTGTTCGTAGGGGGCTTTGCTCATAAGCCTATCCTAAGAAGACTTGCCTAAGCTTTTGAGTATTGCATTTGCATTGCAATATCTTAGGAAGCTTGTATTTTTCTTTGGATTGCAAAAACGTTTTTCAAAACATTCTCAAATATCTTGTGTGATTTATATTGACATATTTGTGAGAAGATATTTATGTTTGTGATATTAATCTTTGTTGCAATATTTATTCACTTCCATACCATTTTCTGAATACAAAGATTACATACCTTTTGCAAACCAAGCATATACAATATTCATGTGATTGATATATTCTGCTCATTAGAATATTTGATACTTGAGTGGTATCTTTGTTTGAGCTCCTTGATTGAGAACATCCTGAAATACAAAGATTGCTTGTTGACACTCTCACATACACATTACATAGATAGTAAACATATTTGAGAGTTGAAATATAAGACCACACTGAGCTTACATATTAAATCATTTGTGGTGTTTGTGATTGAGCACATTATTTGGGTACAAATATGCTTTATGTGAAAGCACTATTTCATTGTACCATTTGTTTGTAAATCTGAGTGTTTCTAGGCGTGACCTGAGGGGGCGGTAATCCAGTCCGGTAAGGATTGTATGTAAAGGCTGAGGTCAACCCTGTGCTAATTGACCTGGTTTGTATAAGTGTCGCTTCACCCTTTAAGTGAACAAGTTTTAGTGGTAATCCTTGTGCTTGTTAGCCAAGGTGGGGATGTAGGCAATTGGCGGAACCTTGATAAGATTTCTTTGTGTCACCCTTACTTTAATGCTTTTTGGTGCATGTATGTTTGATTAAATTGCTTTATCCACTTTCTGATTTTCATTTACATTACATGCACTAGATTGACCATAAGGTTGTGAATATATTGGTGTTAGGTGATTGACTTAGAGCTTAAAATTTAAAAATACCAATTCGCCCCCCCTCTTGGAATCACGGTAAAGCTAACAATTGGTATTAGAGCCACGTAGCATAGACTAGCTGTAATTTTGCAAAAAGATCACATATGGCTTATAGCTCCATGACCCCTTTCCCTGAGGGACCATCTTCCACACGACCTCCTATTTTCAGTGGTGTTAATTACACCTTTGGAAATAGTGGATGTGCATCTACCTTCAAAATATTGATTGGAAGGTGTGGAGAATTGTCTTTAAGGGAAATTATGTCCTTATGAAAACTGAGGGTACCGCTAGGGTTCCTAAGACTGAAGAAGAATATAATGATGATGATATGAAAGCTGTTAGTTTAAATTCTATTACCATGAATATCTTGTACTGTAGTCTTGATGTAAATGAATTTAACAGAATTATGGCATGCTCTACTACTAAAGAAATATGGGATAAGAAAGAGGTCACATATGAAGGTACTAGAGATGTAAAAGACAGTAGAATAGATATGTTGACCAGTGAGTATGAGGCTTTTAGGATAAATGTAGGTGAATCCATTCAAAGCATGTACACTTGATTCACACACATTATTAACTCACTGCATGCATTAGGAAAGACATATCCCACATATGAGATGACTAGGAAAATCCTTAGAGGCTTGCCTCTTGTTTGGGAAGCCAAGGCTACGACCATTGCTGAGGGTAGAGACCTTAAGGCCATGTCTCTAGATGAACTGATAGGTTCCTTGATCACTTACGAATTAGCCATAAATGAGAGACTTAATGAGTATAATAGAGCTAAGAAAGTGACTACATTAAAAACCTCCACAAACACATCTAGTGAGTGCAGTGGATCTGACACTGATGAGGATATGGCTATGCTAACCAGAAAGTTTAGTAGATCTTTCAAGAAAATAGAAAGTCATTTAAAAGATACAGGGAATCCACTACTAAAAAGGGAGAGCCTAGCAAAAGAAAAGAAAAGTCAAATGGTCCCACATGTTACAATTGTAATAAGATTGGGCACATCAAACCAGACTACCCATTGCTGAAAAAGGAAGCCAAGAAAAATAAGAAAGCTATGAAGGCGAGCACCTCATGGGATAAATTAAGCAGCAAGATTCAGATTTAGACCACAGTGACTCGGAGGTCACTAATATGTGCTTGATGGCACACGATGATGAGGTATCGTCCTCTAGTTCATTATCTTCATTTTATTCATCTGATTCTGACTCTGATTGCATGCCTACATTTAGAAAGTTACAACTTGAATATATTTGTGTATCTAAACTATTAGGAAAAATGACCAAAGAAAATGATAATTTGAAAAAGAAATGCGAAAATTGGTCAAAATGTTTAATATTGCGAAAACCTCTCATGCTTCTATTTTGAAAGAAAAAAATATGACTATTGTTGAGCTTGAGAGGAAATTGGAGGATAGCTCCAAAATTATTTTTAAATTCACCGAGGGCAAAAGAAATTTTGGAAAACTACTTGGAGCCCAAAGGAATTCCTTAAGTAAAGAAGATCTTGGTTTTAATGGCATTGAAAATATTAGACGACCTAATCTTTACTTAGGACATTTTACGCGTGAGTCAAAGTCTCATACTCCTCCTAAAGATCCTAAGTGTAGATTAAGATGTTTTAAATGTAAAAAAATTGGTCATATTCAATTTGATTGTCCACTTAGGAATAAACGTACTAGAACTAAAAAAGTATGGGTAGTTAAGGGAGACCCAGCTACTAACCCCTGTGGACCCAATAAAATTTAGGGACCAGCATCAGTTACTTAGCTTTTTTTTTTGCAGGCATGCCTGAGATCGTCCTCCTCCAAGGACCGGTGGTACTTGGATAGTGGGTGCTCACGGCACATGACCGGTAACAAGGAAAAATTCACTTCAATCATTCCCAAAGACGGAGGCTATGTAACTTTTGGTGACAATGCAAAAGGACGCATCATCAGGGTAGGTAAGGTTGGTAAGGATTCTTCTCTTACTATTGGCAATGTTTTATTGGTCGATGAGTTGAAGCATATTCTACTAAGCATAAGTCAATTGTGTGACATAGGATATAAAGTATATAGTAGAAAATAAGTCAGATCATAAAGTACTTTTCACTGCCAATCACCATGAAAATGTTTATACTACTTCTCTTCATAACTTAGCTTCTCAACAAGTGACGTGTTTTTCTTCTGTAAATGAAGCTAGTTGGTTATGGTATAGGTGCTTAGGACATGCTAGCATAGATTTATCGTCTAAACTTGTTAGAAAAGAATTAGTCAAAGGCTTGCCTATGATGTCATTTGTAAAAGACAAAATTTGTGATGCATATCAAATGGGTAAGCAAACAAAGTCCAGTTTTAAGAAAAAAGAAATTCATATCTACTACTAGACCACTTGAGATGCTTCACTTAGATTTGTTTGGACCTAATTCTGTGCAAAGTCTTGGTGGCAAATCTTATGCTTTTGTAATTGTAGATGACTTTTTTAGATTCACAAGGGTGTTATTTCCTACACATAAAAATGAATCATGTGAGCAGTTCACCAAACTTTGTAGGAGAATTCAGAATGAAAAAGGATATAGTATAACTTATATAAGAAGTGATAGAGGCACGAAATTCAAAAATGAGGACAGAGAAAAATTTTGTGACTTAGAAGGCATATCACACAACTTCACCTAGGACACCTCAACAAAACGGTGTAGTAGAAAGAAAGAATATGTCACTGCAAGAGATGGGTAGGACTATGTTGAATGAACATAAGTTACCTAAATATTTTTGGGCCGAGGCCATTAATACTGTATGTTATGTTATGAATAGGGTATTGATTATAACTTCGATTAATAAAACCCCTTATGAATTGTGGAACAACCATAAACCTAATATTTCCTATTTTCATGTGTTTGGTTGTAAATACTTTGTGCTTAGGGATAATGAACACTTAGGAAAATTTGACTCCAAATCTGATGAAGGTATTTTCCTGAGTTATGCACTCAATAGTAAAGCATATAGGGTTTTCAATAAAAGAACATTGACTATCATTGAATCTATTCATGTTGTGTTTGATGAATCTAATTCATTTTCTAAGAAAGACGATGGAGATGATATTGATATTAGAAAATGTTTAAATAAAATGTCTATTGAAAACAATGCAAGTGAAAATCAAGAAGTAAAAGAAAAATCACCTGAAGATAATGAAAATGGAAATCAGGAGTTGCAAAAAGATTGGAAATTCATTAAAAATCACCTTATAGATCAAATCATAGGTGAACCGTCTCGTGGTGTAGTCACAAGATCCTCCTTGAGAAATCTAGTGAATCATTCTGCTTTCTTATCCCAAGAAGAACCTAAAAATATTAAAGAAGCCGTTGAAGATGAGTCTTGGGTGATGTCCATGCAAGAATAACTTAATCAATTTGAAAGAAGTAAAGTGTGGACTCTAGTTCCTAGGTCTAATGATTACATAATTATTGGAACTAAATGGGTGTACAGAAATAAGAAAGATGAGAATAGGGTAGTAACTAGGAATAAAGGAAGATTAGTTGCCCAAGGGTATAACCAGCAGGAAGGGATTGACTTTGATGAAACATTTGCTCCTGTTGTTAGGTTAGAAGCCATTCATATGCTACTTGCTTTTATCGCTATTAAAAATTTTTAATTATTTCAAATGGATGTTAAAAGCACTTTTCTAAATGGTTTTATCAATGAAGAAGTATATGTAGAACAACCACCCGGTTTTGAAAATCATAAATATTCATATCATGTTTACTGGTTGTCTAAGGCCTTGTATGGATTGAAACAAGATCCTAGAGCTTAGTATGAGAGGTTTAGTGGTTTTCTACTAGAAAATGGGTTTACCTGTGGCAAGATTGACACTACACTTTTCATCAAATCCAAAAATGATGATATGCTCCTAGTTCAAATTTATGTGGATGGTATCATTTTTGGAGCAACTAATGATGAACTATGTAATGAGTTTTCTAAATGCATGCAAAGTGAGTTTGAAATGAGCATAATGGGTGAGCTTAGTTTCTTCTTAGGGATGTAGATTAAACAAGCTAAAAATGGAACTTTAATATGCAAATCTAAATATATCAGGAACTTGCTAAAAAAATTTAATATGGAAGGTTGTAAAATTATTGGTACTCCTATGAATTCTTCCATTAAGCTTGATAAAAATGAGCAAGGGATCCCTGTTGACGTAAAATTGTATCGTGGCATGATTAGGAGTCTCCTATATCTCACCGCTAGTAGGCCTCACATTATGTTTAGTGTGTGTATGCGTGCTAGATTTCAGGCTGCCCCTAAGGAATCCCATTTAAAAGCTATTAAAAGAATCCTTAGGTATCTAATTGGTACTATAGAGTTAGGCTTGTTGTACCCTAAGTATACTTCCTTTGAGATTGTGAGTTATACGAATGCTGACTTTGCCAGTATTAAGGTTGATAGAAAGAGTACTAGCGGAACTTGTCACTATTTAGGACAATCTCTTGTTTCTTGGTTCTCCAAGAAACAGAACTCAGTTGCCTTATCCACAGCCAAAGCAGAATATATTGCGGTTAGAAATTGTTGTGCCCAAACTCTTTATATGAAACAACAACTTGTGGATTTTAGATTGCACTATAAAACAATACCGATTAAATGTGATAATACTAGTGCAATCAACATCTCTAAAAATCCTATCTCACATTCACGAACTAAACACATTGAGATTAGATACCATTTTTTTCGTGATCATGTGCAAAAAGGAGATGTGGCTCTTGAGTTTGTATGCACCAATGAATAGTGGGCGGATATATTTACTAAACCACTACCCAAGGATAGGTTCATACAAATTAGACGTGAGTTAGATCTAATGCATAGTAGAGAGGCTTCTTAGATGTTTCATGGTTTGCATAAATTAAGGAGGAGTTCTCATATGAAACTCATAAGTCTTAGCAACTAATTTTATTGTTGATTTGCCTTCTTACTTTAGACTTTGAGGATGTTGATTATAGCGTGTGTGCATATGTCATATATATATAGCATGATAATATTAGATGTAATGAATATTGATTATGACTTGTCATAGCCATTTCCTTTGTCCAATTCATGATGATATTGAGTTTTATATTTGATTGTTGGACTATACTAAATTTTTTGAGTAGTTGTGGATAAACTGCTAGGATATATAAACTCAAATAGGCTACATTTTACACAAGATTTATTTTGGAATGTCTGATTTACAAACGACACTCTACCAAAATTTTTCAAAATCTTTCCAACATTTCTACTGCCAAAATGTACCACTTACCCATTGCCTAAAGGGTTAACTTATATGACCCTTTTTACTGTTTCTAAAAGGGGGATATGGATAGGGGCAAAAATAGTGGGTAAAATAAATTGGATGCATATTAATAGGGGGAGCCTTCGTTGGCTTAAACCCATATTTTTGTTGATCGTATTTGTCATCATAAAAAAGGGGGAAAATGTTGACATGATAGGTCACGCCCCGATTTTGACTATGATAAATACTCATGATATCTAATGAGTATTTAAGCTTATGTACAGGAACCCCAATCGCCAAGTTCAAGATGTACATGAAGCAAGTGAAGATTGAATACCAATTCATGTTTATGATTGTAATATATATTTCATTTATATAATTGGTCTGTAATTAGGAGCTTTTACTTGTAATAATCACACACCCCATGTGCATGGTCTAATAGGTAAGTTTAGAACTAAATCGTAACTAAATTTGGACCTAGAAAAGACCTAAGACACTCACCTTTGCACTCATATATGTTAGGCACTTGAATAGGGTGTTCGTGAATTAAAATAGGACTGAAATGCACACTTTGTGCACTTTCGGTCGACTGACACATGCAGTCCATTCTGCCCCGGTCGACTAAATGCGGTCTGGGTCAACAGGTTGACCACTGTTCGGTCGACCAAGCCTCTGCAGCTCATTTGATCCCGATCGACCGAAACACCTTGAAGTCAACATTTTGACTTCCTGGTCGACCGAACAATATTTGTATTATACCTACCTGGTCGACCGAGTTCCCACGTGTGGGAACCCAACGGTCTAGTCTACCGAACTGTGGTATTTGGGAAAATCACCTTTTCAGGTCGACCGACCATGCAGTTCAAATTTGGTCCGATTGACCGAACCATATGAACTTGGGTTGACCGAAAATGTTTCTGGTCGACCAAACCTCTCGGGTTGGCTTGTATTTTTTTACCATGGTTAAACTATTTTTAACAAGGTTAAAATTGTTAATACATCATTAAACTTTTCTAATAATACCAGCCTTATCCCCAACGGTCATAATTCATGGGGTGTCTATTTATACCCCTTTGTTGGCCAAATTAGGCTTTTCAATCTTGTTTTGATGATAACAAATGAAACTGGTATAACTTTTTTGTTGAGTGATTTTGTTTTAGGAATACATATCTCAACACAAGAGAAAGAAGCTGTGAATTAAAGCATCATCAAGAGAACAAGCTATGCATTAAAGTTACATCAAGAGAACAAGCTATGAATATCAAGAGAAAGCTTCAACAAATTTTTCAAGAAGTAAAGAAAAAGACTTGAAGCCTCAGTACTTAAAAGCTTAAAGATAAAAAGGGACTTGAAGTTAAGAGGATTATCAAAGACTTGAAGTATCATGCTTAGAAAAGCTTGTTGTAAGTACTTCATATCAAATGACAATTTAGGGAATATGAAGCTCGTTAAAAGACCAATATGGACTTAAGAAATCTAGTTTTAAATCCCTGGAAAAACTTTATGAAAAATTAAATCATGTGAGTAAAACTGAAATGGAAAAATCAAAAAGAAAATTCAGTCATTTGTCTGTCTAGCTGACAAACTTAACCAAGGCAAACTCACCCAGCCAACTAACAGTCAGCTGAATTACCCAAAATATACTGTGTTTCACCAGCCGATTAAAAATTTCTTGAATTAATTTCTGGGAGACAGAATTGTGTCAGCCGCCTGTCCAGCCGACTAACCCTGTGATTTTTGAACTACCCAGTCGCCTGTCTAGTCGACTGACTCCACGATTTTTGTTTTTTTACACTCCAACGGGAAAATTTCAAAAATTAGTTTTTAAGAATATGAACGTTGTAAAAACTTGGGAAACACTCAAAGTCACTTGGGAAACAAGGAAACTAAGTCAAGAATGCCTATAAATACTTATTTAAACCCAAGAATTCATACATCCAAGCAATTACTTAGCACTCTTGAAATTAAAGCACACAATCTCTCAAAGCTCTCTATTGCTCACACTCCATCTGGGAGAAAAGTTCTGAGACTCTATTGAAACATCAAAGCCATGGTTCATACTCTGAGTTTTATTATTCAAAACGAACCCTTGGTGATCTCTAAACACTTGAGCTTCATAGTTTCTTTATTATTTATTTGATTGAAGTATTGATTGTGCTCTAACTTGTACAACCCTACTCTGTTTTGAGAGTTTCTTTTGTACACAGATCATTACAGCAATCTCGTTGTATCGTTGATGGTTCAAGGATTGTTTGGATTATTGTACCAAGTGAGGATTGTTCGCTTGGAGAGGTTTCTCTACCTAAAAAGAGGGAATTTTTGTAAAGGCCTGCTCTGCCCGGTAAAGAGCATACTTAGTGGAATCCTTTGGTGGAATTGACCAAAGGCAAGGATGTAGGATGTGGATAAGCCGAACCTCGTAAATCTCAGTGTTCTTCTTCTCCTTACTCTCTTTACTTTCCGCATTATATATTGTGCATATCAAGTGCAGGTTGCAAGGCTCATACATCATATTCAAGGAAGTCTCTTGATTTAAGAAAGTACGTTCTTAATTAACCATTTGCGGAAACCAACAAGGGAGAACGTTGGTTAATTTGCAAAAATCTTGGTTAAGAGATAAAGCGATAAAAATTCATTCAAAACAGGCTTTGCAAAATAGCTGCAGGACTTCTATTAAAGGGAAATATCATTCTTGAATGATTGGTTGAGTTTTATGATTGATTGGATTGTATTTTTTTTTAAAGTTTGTGGTGTGATTTGGTTTAGATTGTAAGTTGATTAATTTACTTTTATAGTGTTGAATTAAAACAAGTAAGAATTAAAAAAAAGTAAGTTTAATCTAAAAATTCCAATTCACCCCCCTCTTGGTAGCTATCCTAAATTTAACCCTTCATTTAGGAAAATTAGAGTCTTGATTAGCAAAACAATATTAAGAATTCTCTCTCAAGCCAAATATTTCCTACTACTCATTCTCTCACTAAAATCACTCAAACTTACCTTCTTCAAATTCCCATATCCTCTGTAAGTGTCTTGAGTGTTTGTGCTAATAGGTTTGCTCTCCCATTGTTGTGTGATTGAATCGATTTTCAATGAAAGCTAAACCTAGGTGCTCTTAGGGGGCTTTGCTCATAAGCCTATCCTAAGAAGACTTGCTTAAACTTCTGAGTATTGCATTTGCATTGCAATATCTTAGGAAGTTTGTATTTTTCTTTGGATTGCAAAAACGTTTTTCAAAACATACTCAAATATCTTGTGTGATTTATATTGACATATTTGTGAAAAGATATTTGTGTTTGTGATATTAATCTTTGTTGCATTATTTATTCACTTCCATACCATTTGTTGAATACAAAGATTACATACCTTTTGCAAACCAAGCATATACAATATTCATGCGATTGATATATTCTACTCATTAGAATATTTGATACTTGAGTGGTATCTTTCTTTGAGCTCCTTGATTGAGAACATCCTAAAATACAAAGATTGCTTGTTGACACTCTCACTTACACATTACATAGATAGCAAACATATTTGAGAGTTGATATACCACACTGAGCTTACAAATTAAATTATTTGTGGTGTTTGTGATTGAGCGCATTATTTGGGTACAAATCTGCTTTACATGAAAGCACTATTTCATTGTACCATTTGTTTGTAAATCTGAGTGTTTCCAGGTGTGGCCTGAGGGGGCGGTAATCTAGCCTGGTAAGGATTCTATGTAAAGGTTGAGGTCAGCCCTGTGCTAATTGACCTGGTTTGTATAGGTGCCGCTCCACCCTTTAAGTGAGCAAGTTATTGTGGTAATCCTTATGCTTGTTAGACAAGGCGTGAATGTAGGCAATTGGCCGAACCTTAATAACATTTCTGTGTGTTAACCTTACTTTAATGCTTTCTGGTGCATGTATGTTTGATTAAATTTCTTTATCCACTTTCTGATATTCATTTACATTACTTGCATTAGTTTGACCATAGGGTTGTGAATATACTTGTGATCTTTATTGCTATGATTGAAATTATTATTTTGACACAAAGATCCTATCACTTACACTCTCATGTACTGAATGCAATATTTGCATAAATCTTTGAGAGTAGATACTAAGACTACATTGAGCTTATTTTATCATATCATTCGGTAGCATATTGATTACATTGGTACATAATCTACTTAGTTGAGAAGCATATTGGTTGTACGCAAATTTTATTGTGAAATCTATTGTATTCCAAGCATGGCCTGAGGGGGCGGTAATCCAGTCCGATAAGGATTGTATGTAACGATTGAGGTTAGCCCTGTGCTAATTGACCTGATTGTTTAGGTGCCACTCCACCCGTTAAGTGAGCTTATAGTGGTAATACTTGTGCTTATTAGCCAAAGCGGGGACGTAGGCAGTTTGTTGAACCTCGATAACATTTTTGGGTGTCGTCTATATTTACTGCTTTATTGTGCATGCTTAACTAAATTAATTTTGTAGTTTAATTTCTATTGTATATTTATATTTATTTACTTTATCTGCATTAGATTGACCTTAGGCTTGTGTAATACTATTCTTAGGATATTGACCTAGGGGATAAAATTTGAAAATACCAATTCACCCCCTTCTTGGGATTATGGTAAAGTTAACACTCTCTCTCTAGAACTCGAACTAACTCTCTCTCTCTCTCTCTCTCTCTCTCACAAATTTGGGCCGTCTGTTACCCGAATCAATGATTCGACATTGTTACGTGGATCAAAAGGAAAATCTCTACAGTTATAGCGGATTAGATCTTCGTTTTGAATATTTTTGAGTTTTATTCCAAAATTGAGGTAAGGGTCTGATTTCAATTTCGGTTTGGTAGATCTGTAGTGGTTGGAATTATATTGAAGTATTGTTCTTCGGTTTTTAGGTTTTGGTGATCCCATGTCGTTGTTTTGGATCAATTAGTTTCGTGTTTCAGTTTTTGGGATAAGGTAAGGCGTTTTTGTTTATATCAGTTATTTTTAAAATCTGAATCGGTAAAACTGTGGTTTACGATTATATGAATGTTTTGGATACTTATTTGGGAAAATATATTGGGTGAAATCACGGGATTTTTGAGTTACAGTTTTTGGAAAAATTGGGGGTTTCGGGTATCGTCTCCGTTTATGTTGGAAAATCGTATATTTGTATAAATTGTAATATAAAGATGACTGTACCTTTGATTATGTTAAATTGTATTTTCGAATTATTTGTTATGAGATTATTTGTTTACCCAAATAAGTGTGGAATTAGATGATGAATTGAATAATGTGTTTTTTAGAAAAGCGTGATAGTTAACTACCGTAGCTTGTGAGTTATTGAAATGAAATATAGGAACGTGAGTTCCAAAATGTTCCAGATTTTGTGAAAATGCCGAGTCAGGATAATATCGTAAAGGATATATCAAAGTGGGCCAAATTAAAATGCCTCGGAATAATACCGTAGGCTTAAATGTCTGGCTTTTGCCGAAGAGTGTGCAATACCACTAGACAGGACAGTTTATACCGAAGGGTGTGAGAACACTAGATCTGCATCGGTTCAACGCTGTGGGGGCTTATGTTATGCTAGGTTACCGGGGGCATCGAATTTTGCCGAAGGGTGTGAAATACCACCAGACAGGTCGACTTAGGCCGAAGAGTGTGACGATACTATATCGTATTGCTTTGTATCGTATGTATACTGAAGCTGTATTATGAAAATACTGGAATTGAGAAATGCTTATGTTTTATTGTCGGAATAACACTTATGTGCCACACACTGATATAACATGTTTCTCCCTTACTGAGAGGTGTCTCGCCCCTATCATACAAATGTTTTTCAGGTTCTTCGAGTAGCCGACACTAGTGTCCTAGTGTTTCAAGAGTGTGGTTGTTGGTTAGCTTTGTAGAAGTACTTGTGTAAGTACTGATTTTTGGCTGAGTTGTCATTTTAGGTTATATGGACACCCGGGGCATGTTATGTATTTTCGGGAATTGGAACCTATTTTGTATAGACTTTGGTATGGTGTTATGAATGTATTAGGTTGAATTATTCTGCTATGTATGATTGTGTATGTGATTGTGGATAGGGTATACGTGAATCCTACGAGGTCAGACCCTTATATTGTGTAGTATCATGGATGGTTAGATTATATAGGGATAGGTTAGGTTACCAAATCACACAATAGGTCCCATTTCCAAGTTTGGGGCGTGACATGTAATCCCAAGAGGGGGGTGAATTGGGTATTTAAAAATATTTTGGTACTTCAATCCTTAATTGAAAACCCAAACATACAAGCACAAACTTGGATATACACCGATTTGAGTATTATACAACTTAATTGATTTAATCAGTTGATATTTCATTTAATTCAGTATTACCTAATTATTCTCACTTATTTTAAATATTCATATATACCAATATTTAAAGCATGCATAGCAGGTATAATATGAATATAAGTGCAGAAATATAAAGAGGGATAGAGAGAGAGCGCAAGCACCAAATTTTTAACGAGGTTCGGCCAAACCCAGCCTACGTCCTCGCCTTGGGTAAAACACCCAAGGATTCCACTAATCTGCTCCTTAAATCCGGACGGAGCTTTCCGTTACAAATCGCTGCTAACAAGAGACATAACTTCCTCCTACTCTGTTGCTTACAGGAGGCACAATTTCCTCCTACTCTACTACTTATAAGAGGCACAACTTCCTCCTTCTCCGTTCACAATCTTAACCGTTAATACAATGGATTGATAAAATTCCTGAACACTCAGATGCTTCTAAACAAGCTAATGAGTACAATAAAAATTCTTAAAACACATTTATAGGATATAACTTTCTTAATGAGTGTTAAGATATTATTGGAATATTATCTAGATTTCAATCTTAAGAATATGAGAAATGATTTCAAGAAAAAGAAAAAACCTAGTATTGTGGTGAAGAGAAGCAAAATCGTAGACCTTTCTATATTTTAGAGGATTAGTTGAGTGTCTTAATTAAAAGTATTAAATAATATTATATAGAGAACAAATAGAAAGTCTATATATATATATATATATATATATATATATATATATGTAAACATGTATATGTATGTATAAGGTAACTAAAGGTGGTTGTTTTTTTTTTTTTTTTTTGATAATTCGGGGACTCCAGCCACCATCGCGCCTCTTTGAACACTAGTTGGCACCAAACCCGAGGAATAAAAGCCGCCCGCCCATTGATGTGCCCCTAGTAATTCACTGAAGTAAACTCTCAAGGGGGAATCAAACCCATGACCTTGAATTCTAACTTATGATATGAATTTAGGATTAATCCTTACGTCAATAGGAACAATACAAGCACTTATATCTTTTTATTATTACTTCACGAGTTACTGGAGCAAAGATAACCCTCCCGACAATGGATGCATGGTAGCTAGGATGGTGGAAATGGAGATGGAGACGAGCCGTGAAAATGACCAGATCTAATCTGGTAATGGAGATAGAGACAGAGACGACAGTGAGTGGCGTAGGCGACGGTGTCGGCAAGGTGAAAGGGGTGATGGCGATGCTGTTCTGGGCTGATTGATATGTGGCGTGTAACACCCCAAACCTGAAAATAGGGCTTGGTTCGTTATTTCTGAATAAACATGCTCCATGGCGCCCTGAATCGACCTTGTGGGACCTGATTGGCACGTCATTAATTCATCTGAACCTAATACTCAATCCAATCAGGCAACGAAAAAACATAAATATAATCCTCCAACAATAAAATACCAGAGTTTCTAACTATAACATCCCAAATAATCCATCCATAACTCAGAAAACTTAAAACATAAAACATAAAAACTTAATACAGCTCAAAAATATCATCAAGCTTATACCCTTTCTTTCTAACTCAAAAATACTATAATTGCCCTGAGTTCTCTAAGTTTGATCATATGGAGGTCCTGAAAAAAATGAATTTGTATTTGGATGAGACATATCTTAGTAAGGGAAGAAACAATATATTAAATTAGCGTGTGGCCAACATGAGATTATAATAAACATAATATTCAACATTAGCAGATCTTTTACATAATTTTTGAAATCATTTCTGAACCTAATCAATCACATTCAAGATATTTTATCCATGAGAAAAACCTAAGGATATGGGTGATTGCTTGCCCGTACAAATAGCACCCCTCTGCCTTGCTACTTTAGGCAACCCAAAGGTCACAACTGAAGCATACCAAGGCACTCACCTTACTCAATAAGCCCTCAGGTAAAGAAGTAATCTCGTACTCACACTGTTCATCCAAAGGTTTACCAGCGAAGGCTCCCGACAATTGGAAAATCTACCCACCCATACAAGTAGTTTCCCTCTGCCCTAGTATGTTATGCAACCTACTGCTACACTTGATACTAAACAGGGCACTTGGCTTTCTTAGCAAGCCCTTGGGCGAAGAGTTTGTCCTGCCCAAACGTAACATATTTTACAAGCATAAATAATGATACTACCATAATACATTATTTTGTCTGTCATTGTTTTGTAATTCTCATCTATTCATGTTCTCAGTTTTGACATTTCATAACATTTCACTTTATGTGGATCTTTCCCATTTCACACCATTCACATTTCACATTTCATTTTTATTTCATTCAATTCCATTTCATTCTCATTTTCATTTCATTTCATTTCATATGCCCAACATCTTTTAGCTGTCTTTGTGTTAGTCCCAACATCTTTCAACTATTTTTGTGTTAGTCCCAACATCTTTCAACTATTTTTGGGTTAGTCCCAACATCTTTTAGCTATTGTTGTGTTAGTCCCAGCATCTTTCAGCTATTTTTGTGTTAGTTCCAGCATCTTTTAGCTATTTTTGTGTTAGTCAACATAAAAATGCGCTAATCTGCTACCTAACATATTTTAGCTATTTTTGTGTCAATCCCAGCATCTTCAACTGTTTTTGGTTCCATGGTCATATTAACACTCACATACAACAAATTTCATGTAACATTTTCATTCTAGTTCATTCCCTGTATATCCCGCATCTCATACATATAACATAATTTCAAACAGAATTCTATTTTACTCATGCCACACTATTTAGTAGTAAAATTCATATATATATATATATATATATATATATATATATATATCCTATAAAATAAGTCAACCTACATTTAACATTTATATACTTAAAATATACCTTTAATTTCTTACATAATCATCCTGAAAAATATTTCAATTTCATCAGTCCATTTTCACATATACATAACTAATAAAACAACCCTAGGCTCAAAAATCATAATTTAAACGGTTGACATTTTAAATGCATACAAAAACATATACACATATTTATTCATAACATATTTCATTTTCCAATTAATTCATAAAAATCTGATTTAATATATATTCTCTCTTACCTGATTTCTTGAACTATGCCAACAGGGATCCCGAAAAGATACCTGCGGCGCTCACCCGAACCCTAAATAAAAAATTTTAGTTCCATTAAATCAATCCTAAATAAAATACTATTTTAACATTTACTAGGCCCATAAATTCCAAATAAATAATTATACCCTCAAATATAATCAATTTACTTAATTCCCTAAATCTCACTCTCGTTTTGGAGTGGTGCCTAGGAAATCCAAATTAAAAATTTACTCCGGCCAAAACATTGACGATCGCGACTAGGACCCCGTGGTGTTGCCCGATCGTCGATTTAGCGGTAGATTTAAGGAGAAATTAAGAAAATAGGAAGAGATTACCTTACCCCAGGAGAGGTACCTACGCTACTCCTACGACAAATCTGCTCTTGTAGGAATGTTGGTGGCGGAGATAGGAACCCAACGGTACCTTTCGTTTTACGATCGGTCGAATATTCGCCAAAAAAAATGAGGAGAGAGGGAGAAGAGACGAGAAGAGAAAAGGAAAGTGAGAGAGAGAACCAGCGAAATTTGCTTGGGGGGGGGGGTGCCTCCAATTCCAATTTCAATTGGAATCCTCGGGTTTAGGAAGCTTCTAGCTACCTTTTTTTCTTTTTTTTACTTTATTATATATTATAATAATATTATATTATATACCTATATATATATATATAAATATATTAACCACCTATCTTTATACATTTAGACATATATATTTAACCATCATATAACTTAAATTAATTAATTCAATTTAATAATGTTTAAGTAATTAATTAATTAATTAATTATAAATAATTTTAATTTAATTTTTTTATTATTCCTTTTATTTTTTTATTTAATAAATTAATTTAATAATTTTTAACTAATTAATTGATTAATAATTTTAGTTAATTATTTTTAAAATTTTTTTTCGATTTATTATATTCTTCCATCCTTA
Source organism: Malania oleifera (assembly GCF_029873635.1). NCBI lineage: Eukaryota > Viridiplantae > Streptophyta > Magnoliopsida > Santalales > Ximeniaceae > Malania > Malania oleifera. The sequence goes on along the minus strand of NC_080422.1, from coordinate 52,516,288 downwards.
AAAGAATTTCGTCCTCGAAATTCGCTACCCGATCATTGTTCTAATTTTTTTTTAAATTATTAATTTATTATTTCGCACAATCTAATACATATCATTATATAGATTTCTACATTATCCATGATTAAATAAAACTATCATTTATCTTAAACATAAACTCATACTTACCCCCTTGGCAATATCTGCCTCAGTTGGGATCAACGAGTACACTCGTGCTGGTCCACCTCTACCTAATGGTACTTGTTGGTTTCCCCTAATACCATAACCTCTAAAATGAACTAACCAACCTCATACCCCACATTTCCATATACTCCAATTTAAATATCAAACACCCAACTTGACCACAAACCATTAAATCACATCACCTAAATTATTTTCCTTCAAAGATTCTTTTTTCCTACACAAATGAACTAACTTAACCTTTGAGTTCAAATCCTAAGTTCTAATTTCTCTACTCGGAAACATCACCATCGATGGATTTACCATGATTTTCTGAAGCTAGCTACTTCTTCAAAAAAACATAGAAGACCATCAAGAGATTTCTGCCCCCAAGGTTACGAAATACAACTCAAAATTCCTAACGGCATCTTAATCCACCCATCCTATCCTTATCGCAACTCAATCCTATACTCTGGTATTAATCCATTCTAGAGTCAGTAGAACCCAAAAGCTAATGCTCTGATACCAAAATGTAACGCCCCGAACCCGAAAACAGGGCCTCGTACATCATTATGAATAAACATGCTCTGTAGCACCTCGAACCCGCCTTGTGGGACCCGGGCGTCATGTCATTAATTCATCTGAACCTGGTACTTAATTCAATCACGTAGCAAAAACACATAAATATAATCCTCCAACAATAAAATACCAAAGTTTCGAACTATAACATCCCAAATAATCCATCCATAACTCAGAAAACTTAAAACATAAAACATAAGAACTTAATATAGCTCAAAAATATCATCAAGCTAATACCCTTTCTTTCTAACTCAAAAATACTATAACAGCCCTGGCTCTCCAAGCTCAATTATATGGTGGTCCTGAAAAAAATGAATTTGTATTCGGGTGAGACATATTTCAGTAAAGGAAAAACAATATATTAAATCAGCGTGTGGCCAACATGAGATTATAATCAACGTAATATTCAACATTAGTAGATCTTTTACATAATTTCTGAAATCATTTTCTGAACCTGATCAATCACATGTAAGATATTTTACCCATAAGAAAAACCTAAGGATAGGGGTGATTACCCGCCTATACAAGTAGCACCCCTCTGCTCTGATGATACTTTAAGCAACCCGAAGGTCACAACTGAAGCATACCAGGGCACTCACCTTACTCAGTAAGCCCTCAAGTAAAGAAGTAATCTCGTACTCACACGATTCATCCAAAGGTTTACCAATGAAGGCTCCCGAGAATAGGGAAATCTACCCGCCCATACAAGTATGTTAGCTTTACCGTGATCCCAAGAGGGGGGTTGAATTGGTATTTTTAAAATTTAACCCCTAGGTATTCCTCCTAAGAGCAGTATATTCACAACCCTATGGTTAATCTAGTGCGAGTAATATAAATATATCAGAAATTAAATGAAACAATTTAATTAACAACACATGCACCAGAAGAACAATAAAGTAAGAGTGACACACAGAAATGTTATCGAGGTTCGGCCAATTGCCTACGTCCCCGCTTTGGCTAACAAGCACAAGGATTACCACTATCACTTGCTCACATAACCGGGTGGAGCGACACCTATACAAACCAGGTCAATTAGCACAGAGCTGACCTCAACCTTTACACCAATCCTTACTGGGCTGGATTACCGCCCCCTCAGGCCACGCCTGAAATCACTTAGATTTACAATCAAATGGTACAATGAAATAGTGCTTTCACGTAAAGCAGATTTGTACCCAAATAATACGCTTAATCACATACGCATCAAAAGCAAGGATATAATGTAAGCTCAGTGATGCAAGGTTTGTCCTATCAATACTCAACACAGTATAGTCAATATGAAGATCAAGAGTATTCAACACAATACAATCAGTATGATGCTCAAGAATAATCAACACAAGTAATGACTTGGAATCGAAGCAAAATATTTCAACAACACATCAATATTCCTAATATACTATGCAGATAATCAAACTAGTTTCTGAATAATTTTCTTCATTGAAATGAGCACAAAGCTAGTTTGAAAAGGTTGCTTGCTTGTTTGAAAAATATTTGCACTCCAAAAGCAAAGCTATTAGATACTTGCATTGAAGTGCAAATATCCTAAGCTTCCTTGGTTTGATCCCACACTAAATTTATAAATGAGAAATCCGTGGGATAAACCTAAGCTATGCTCCCAACAAAATAAATCTAAGCACACACAACAATGAGAGTATTAGTTCTGAGCAACAATCAAATAAACACGAATGAAACTCTCACAATCTTGGATTTGATCAAGAAGATGCAAGTTTGAGAGTATTAGGGCAAAAATTTGATTTTCAAGAGAGAGGGAATTTTTGCTAATCGTCATCTAATCATGCAAATGGGAACGTATTTATAGCCAAGTGAAAAAATATAACCATTTGGGACAGGATGGGTATTAAGAAAAGTCCCAAAGGATTAAGATCCAATTAGCTTGAAATAACCTTATTTTATCGTGGTTTAAATAATTTTAACTGGGCGAGGTTCGGGTGGCTGAACCTTGGTTCAGTCGCCCGATAAGACACAGTTTAAAAAGTTCTTCAATTAAGTTCGGTCACCAGGATAAAGGTTCAGCAGACCGAATCAAATTCAGTAGCCAAGCTTCGTGACTTTGGGTGCCTGATCAAATTTTAGGTGGCCCGAAGGTAGGTGTTCGGTCGTTCAGGGATATATTTGAACTAAAACCATAGGGTGCCCGAGTTGGTGAACAGTCCCTTTCGAAGGGTTCGGGTGCTCATGGAAGATGTGTGCATTTGAGGTTCGGTTACCCTAGGGCTGGTCAACATTTTGACTTTCAAAGTTCGGTTACCCGAGGAGATTTGTACTCCAAAGGTTTGGTCGCCCGACTCCTCTTATCTTGCTTAGATTTTTCCAATTTTAAGCACAATTATAACACACTTATATTTTATGCAATGTGTGTGTGAGTGTTGGAGCCTAGGGTCTTACTATGGTCAAATTAAGCACACACTATATCTTGTGTGCATGATGTGCAGGTGATAGACATACAAACCATATCCTAGATTACTATTACAGACTTTATTACATAAATGACTAATATATTACAATGTAAATTACAAAATTTCACGGTCTTCTTGTTTCTTCAAGTGCCATCATGGAAGTTTGATTTGAACCTGCACAAACACTTAACAAACATCAAATATCAATATTTGTCATTATGAAAACCGGGTGCAACCTATGAGGTCAACATTCTCCCACTTTTTGACGATGACAAATGCAACTAACAAAAACATGGGTTAAGCCTAAGAAGGCTCCCCCTTTCAATATGCATTCTAAACAAATTATTTTACCCATTATTTTTGTCCCCTTTTTCCATTTTCCCCTTTTGGTAACAACAAAAAGGGCTAATTAAAGTAAATTTGGCAATGGGTAAATGGTACGAATATACAGGAAAAATTGGAAAGATTTATAAAAATTTCGGTAGAGTGCCATTTGTAAATCGGACTTTCCAAAATACATGCTGTATAATTGTAACCTGTTTGAGTCTAAATATGTCCTAGCAGTTTATCCACAACTACTCAAATAGTTTAGTATGGTCCAATCAAGCAAATGAAATTTCAATACGATCATGAAGTGAACAAGTTGTGCATCACAAATGATAATCAATATAAGCATGCGATAGAGATATGAATTGTGCATACAATCAATCAATCACCTTTCACAAAGTCTAAAGTAAGAAAATAAGTTAATCATTAGTATTAGTTGCTAAGACTTGGCAAGTTCCCATGAGAGAGCTCCCCTTAAATTTATGCAAGTTATGAAACATTTAAGTTTTAGGAAGCTTCTCTACTATGCATTAAGCCTAACTCACGTCTAATTTGTATGAACCTATCCTCGGGTAGTGGTTTAGTGAATATGTCAGCCCATTGTTCATTGGTGCATACAAACTCAAGTGCAACATCTCCTTTTTGTACATGATCACGAAGAAAATGATGTCTAATCTCAATGTGTTTAGTTCGTGAATGTGAGATAGGATTTTTAGAGATGTTGATTGCACTAGTATTATCACATTTAATCGGTATTATTTCATAGTGCAATCCAAAATCCACAAGTTGTTGTTTCATATAAAGAGTTTGGGCATAACAACTTCCAGCCGCAATATATTCAGCTTCGGATGTGGATAAGGCAACTGAGTTTTGTTTCTTGGAGAACCAAGAAACAAGAGATTATCCTAAGTAATGACAAGTGCCGTTAGTGGTTTTTCTATCAACCTTACTACCGGCAAAGTCAACATCAGTGTAACTCACAATCTCAAAGGTGGTATGCTTAGGGTACCACAATCCTAATTCAATAGTCCCAACTAGATACCTAAGGATTCATTTAATAGCTTTTAGATGAGATTCCTTAGGGGCAGCCTGAAATCTAGCACACATGCATACACTAAACATAATATCAGGCCTACTAGCAGTGAGATATAGGAGACTCCCAATCATGCGACGATACAATTTTACGTCAACAGGGATTCCTTACTCATCTTTATCAAGCTTAATGGAAGGGTTCATAGGTGTACCAAGAATTTTGCAATCTTTCATATTAAATTTCTTTAGCAAATCCCTGATATATTTAGATTGGCATATGAAAGTTCCATGATTAGCTTGCTTAATTTGTAGCCCTAAGAAGAAACTAAGTTCACCCATCATGCTCATTTCAAATTCACTTTGCATGTAGTTGGCAAACTCATTACACAGCTCATCATTAGTTGCCCCAAAAATGATATCATCCACATAAATTTGAACAAGGAGCATATCATCATTTTTGGATTTGATGAAAAGTGTAGTGTCAATCTTGCCACGGGTAAACCCATTTTCTAGTAGAAAACCACTAAGCCTCTCATACCAAACTCTAGGAGCTTGTTTCAATCCATACAGGGCCTTAGATAATCGGTAAACATGATCAGGATATTTATGATTTTCAAAACCGGGTTGTTGTTCTACGTATACCTCTTCATTAATGTAGCCATTTAAAAAAGCGTTTTTAACATCCATTTGAAACAATTTAAAATTTTTAAAAATAGCAAAGGCAAGTAGCATACGAATGACTTCTAATCTAGCAACAGGAGCATATGTTTCATCAAAGTCAATCCCTTCCTATTGGTTATACCCTTGGGCAACTAGTCTAGCTTTATTCCTAGTTACTACCCCATTCTCATCTTTCTTGTTTCTATATACCCATTTAGTTCTAATGATAGTGTGCTCATTAGGCCTAGGAACTAAGGTCCACACTTTGCTTCTTTCAAATTGATTAAGCTCTTCTTTCATGGACATCACCCAAGACTCATCTTCTATGACTTCTTTAATATTTTTAGGTTCTTCTTGGGATAAAAAAGCAGAATGATTCACTATATTTCTCAAGGAGGATCTGGTGGCTACACCACGGGATGGTCTGCCTATGATTTGATCTATAGGATGACTTCTAATGAATTTCCAATCTCTAGGCAACTGCTGATTTCCATTTTCATTATTTTCAAGTTATTTTTCATTTGCTTCTTGATTTTCACTTGCATTGTTTTCAATAGACATTTTCTCTAAGCATTTTCTAATATCAATATCATATTCATCATCTTTATTAGAGAATGGTTAGACTCATCAAACACAACATGATTAGATTCAATGATGGTTAAAGTTCTTTTATTGAAAACCCTATATGCTTTGCTATTTAATGCATATCTCAGGAAAATACCTTCATCAGATTTGGAGTCAAACTTTCCTAAATGTTCATTATCTCTAAGTACAAAGCATTTACAACCAAACACATGAAAATAGGAAATATTAGGCTTATGGTTGTTCCACAATTCATAAGGGGTTTTATTAATTGATGGTCTAATCAACACTCTATTCATAACATAGCATGCGGTATTAATGGCTTTGTCCAAAAGTATTTAGGTAAGTTACGCTCATTCAACATAATTCTACCCATTTCTTGCAATGACCTGTTCCTTCTTTCTACTACACCATTTTGTTGAGGTGTCCTAGGTGCAGAGAAGTTATGTGATATTCCGTCTAAGTCACAATATTTTTCTATGCTTTCATTTTTGAATTTCGTGTCTCTATCACTTCTTATGTGAGTGATTTTATATCCTTTTTCATTCTGAATTCTTCTACAAAGTTTGGTGAATTGTTCACATGATTCATTTTTATGTGCAAGAAACAACACCCAAGTGAATCTAGAAAAGTCATCCATAATTACAAAAGCATAAGATTTACCACCAAGACTTTGCACAGAATTAGGTCTAAATAGATCCAGGTGAAGCATCTCTAAAGGTCTAGTAGTGGATATGAATTTCTTTTTCTTCAAATTAGATTTTGTTTGCTTACCCATTTGACATGCATCACATATTTTATCCTTTACAAAAGACATCTTAGGCAAGCTTTTAACTAATTCTTTTCTAACAAGTTTAGACAATAAATCCATGCTAGCATGTCCTAAACGCTTGTACCATAACCAACTAGCTTCATTTATAGTAGAAAAGCATGTTACTTGTTGTGAAGTAAGATTATCAAGAGAGGTAGTATAAACATTTTTATGTTTATCAATAGTAAAAAGCACTTTGTGATCTGTTTTATTTTCTACTATGCATTTTTCATTTTCAAAAGATACTTTATATCCTATGTCACACAACTGACTTATGCTGAGTAGATTATGTTTTAGTCCATCAACCAGCAAAACATTATTAATAGTAAGAGACGAATCCTTACCAACCTTACCTACCACGATGATGCGTCCTTTGGCATTGTCCGCAAATGTTACATAGCCTCCATCCTTGGGGGCAATTGACGTGAATTTGCCCTTGTTGCCGGTCATGTGCCGTGAGCACCCACTATCCAAGTACCATCTGTCCTTGGAGGATGACGATCTTAGGCATACCTTCAAAATAAGCTAAGTGACTGATGCTGGTCCCCAAATTTTGTTGGGTCCACAGGGCTTAGTAGTAGAATCTCCCTTAGCTGCCCATACCTTCCTAATTTTAACATGCTTATTCCTAAGTGGACAATCAAATTGAATGTGACCAATCTGTTTACATTTAAAACATCTTAATCTACACTTAGGTTCTTTAAGAGGAATATGAGATTTTGACTCACGTGTAAAATGTCATAAGTAAATATTAGGTCATCTAACATTTTCAATACCATTAAAACCAAGACCCTCTTTACTTAAGAAGTTTCTTTGGGCACCAAGTAATTTTTCAAGATTTTCTTTACCCTTAGTGAATTTAAAAATGATTTTAGAACATCCTCCAATTTCCTCTCAAGCTCAACAATAGTAGCATCCTTTTTTTTTAAGATAGAGGCATGAGAGGTTTTCGCAATATTAAACAGTTTTGACCAATTCTCACATTTCTTTTTCAAATCATCGTTTTCTTTGATCATTTTGCCTAATAATTTAGATACACCAATGTAGTCAAGTTGCAACTCTCTAAAAGTAGGCATGCAATCAGAATCAGAATCAGATGAATAGAATGAAGAAAATGATCTAGAGGACAATACCTCATCTTTGTGTGCCATTAAGCACAGATTAGCGATCTCCGTGTCACTATGATCTGTATCCAAGTCGTTGCTGCTATATTGGTCCCATGAAGTGCTGGCCTTCATAGCTTTCTTCTTTTTCTCGATTTCCTTTCTCAGCAATGGGTAGTCTGGTTTGATGTGCTCGATTTTATTGCAGTTATAACATGTGGGAGCATTAGAATTTTCTTTTCTTTTGCTAGGCTCTCCCTTTTTAGTAATAGATTCCTTGTAATTTTTGAATGGTTTTATGTTTTTCCTCAAAAATCTGCTAAACGTTTTGGTTAGCATAGCCATATCCTCATCAGTTTCAGATCCATTGCACTCACTAGATATGTTTGTGGAGGTTTTTAATGCAGTAACTTTCTTAGCCCTGTTGTGCTCATTAAGCCTTTCATTTATGGACAGTTCATAAGTAATCAAGGAACCTATCAATTCATCTAAGGTCATGACCTTAAGGTCTCTACCCTTAGCAATGGCCGTAGCCTTGGCTTCCCAAATAGGAGGTAAGCCTCTAAGGATCTTCCTAATCATCTCATATGTGGGATAGGTCTTTCCTAACGCATGTAGTGAGTTTATGATGTGTGTGAATCTAGTGTACATGCTTTGAATGGACTCACCTACATTCATACTGAAAGCCTCACACTCACTGGTCAACATATCTATCCTACTATCTTTCACATCTCTAGTACCCTCATATGTAACCTCTAACTTATCTCATATTTCTTTTGCAGTAGAACATGCCATAATCCTGTTAAATTCATTTACGTTAAGACTACATTATAAAATGTTCATGGTAGTGGCATTAAGACTAACAACTTTCATATAATCATCATCATCATATTCATCCTCAGTCTTAGGAACCCTAGCTGCACGCTCAGTTTTCATAGGGACATAGTTTCCTTTAGATACAATCCTCCACACCTTCCAATCAGTATTCTGAAGGTAGATGTGCATCCTCTGTTTCGAGAAGGTGTAATTAGCACCATTGAAAACAGGAGGTCGTGTGGAGATGGTCCCTCAGGGAAAGGGGTCACGGGGCTATGAGCCATATGTGATCTTTTTGCAAAATAACAACTAGTCTATGCTACGTAGCTCTGATACCAATTGTTAGCTTTACAGTGATCCCAAGAAAGGGGTGAATTGGTATTTTTAAAATTTAACCCCTAGGTATTCCTCCTAACAGTAGTATGTTCATAACCCTATGATCAATCTAGTGCGAGTAATATAAATATATCAGAAATTAAATGAAGCATTTTAATTAACAGCACATGCACCAGAAGAACAATAAAATAAAAGTGACACACAGAAATGTTATCAAGGTTTGGCCAATTGCCTACGTCCCTGCCTTGGCTAACAAGCACAATGATTACCACAATCACTTGCTCACTTAACCAGGTGGAGCGGCACCTATACAAACTAGGTCAATTAGCACAGGGCTGACCTCAACCTTTACACCAATGCTTACCGAACTGGATTATCGCCCCCTCAGGCCACTCCTGGAATCACTCAGATTTACAATCAAATGGTACAATGAAATAGTGCTTTCACATAAAGCAGATTTGTACCCAAATAATACGCTCAATCACATACGCATCAAAAGCAAGGATATAGTGTAAGTTCAGTGATGCAAGGTTTGTTTTATCAATACTCAACATAGTATAGTCAATATGAAGCTCAAGAGTATTAAACACAATACAATCAGTATGATGCTCAAGAATAATCAACACAAGCAATGACTTGGAATCGAAGCAAAATATTTCAACAACACATCAATATTCCTAATATACTATGCAGATAATCAAACTAGTTTCTGAATGATTTTCTTCATTGAAATGAGCACAAAGCTAGTTTAAAAAGGTTGCTTGCTTGTTTAAAAAATATTTGCACACCAAAAGCAAAGCTATTAGATACTTGCAATGAAGTGCAAATATCCTAAGCTTCCTTGGTTTGATCCCACACTAGATTTATAAATGAGAAATTTGTGGGATAAACCTAAGCTTTGCTCCCAACAAAATAAATCTAAGCACACACAACAATGGGAGTATTTGTTCTGAGCAACAATCAAGTAAACACGAATGAAACTCTCACAATCTTGGTTTTGATCAAGAAGATGCAAGTTTGAGAGCATCAGGGCAAAAATTTGATTTTCAAGAGAGAGGGAATTTTTGCTAATCACTTTTTGCTAATCGTCATCTAATCATGCAAATGAGAACATATTTATAGCTAGGTGAAAAAATATAACCGTTTGGGACATGAGGGGTATTAAAAAAAGTCCCAAAGGATTAAGATCCAATTAGCTTGAAATACCCTTATTTTACTGTGGTTAAAATAATTTTAACCGGATGAGGTTCAGGTGGCTGAACCTTGGTTCGATCGCCCGATAAGACACAGTTCAAAAAGTTCTTCAATTAAGTTCGGTCACCAGGATAAAGGTTCAGCAGACTGAATCAAAGTCAGTAGCCAATCTTCGTGACTTCGGGTGCCCGATCAAATTTTAGGTGGTCTGAAGGTGGGTGTTTGGTCACCCGGGGATATATTTGAACTACAACCATAGGGCGCCCAAGTTGGTGAACAGTCCCTTTCGAAGGGTTCGGGCGCCCGAGGTAGATGTATGCATTTGAGGTTCGGTCACCCGAGGGCTGGTCAACATTTTGACTTTCAAAGTTCGGTCGCCTGAGGAGATTTGTACTCCAAAGGTTCGGTCGCCCGACTCCTCTTATCTTGCTTAGATTTGTCCAATTTTAAGCACAATTATAACACACTTATATTTTATGCAATGTGTGTGTGAGTGTTGGAGCCTAGGGTCTTACTATGGTCAAGTTGAGCTCACACTATATCTTGTGTGCGATGTGCAGGTGATAGACATTCAAACCATATCCTAGATTACTATTACAAACCTTATTACATAAATGACTAATATATTACAATGTAAATTACAAAGCTTCACGGTCTTCTTGTTTCTTCAAGTGCCATCAAGGAAGTTTGATTTGAACCTGCACAAACACTTAACAAACATCAAATATCAATAGTTGTCATTATCAAAACCGGGTGTAACCTATGAGGTCAACAAAATAGTTTCCCTCTGCCCTAGTATGTTATGTAGCCTACTGCTACACTTGACACTAATTAGGGTACTATTCTTTCTCAGCAAGCCCTTGGGCAAAAATTTTGCCTCGCCCAAACGTAACATGTCTTACAAGCATAAATAATGATACTATCATAATACATTATTTTGTCTGTTATTATTCTGTAATTCTCATATGTTCATGTTCTTAGCTTTCAAATTTCATAACATTTCACTTTACGCGGCTCTTTCCCATTTCACATCGTTCACATTTCACATTTCATTTCTATTTCATTCATTTCCATTTCATTCTCATTTTTTATTTCATTTCATATACCCAGCATCTTTCAACTGTCTTTGTGTTAGTCCTAGCATCTTTCAACTGTTTTTGTGTTAGTCCCAGCATCTTTCAGCTATTTTTGTATTAGTCCCAGCATCTTTCAGCTATTTTTGTGTTAGTCCCAGTATCTTTCAGCTGTTTTTATGTTAGTCCCAGCATCTTTCAGCTGTTTTTATGTTAGTCCGCATAAAAATGCGCTAATATGCTACCTAGCATCTTTTAGCTGTTTTTGTGTCAGTCCCACCATCTTCAATTGTTTTTCGTTCCATGGTCACATTAACACTCACATGCAGCATATTTCATATAACATTTTCATTCCAGTTCATTCCCTATAAATAGTGTGCCATGAGTAAAATAGAATTTTGTTTGGAATTATGTTATATGTATGAGATGCGGGATATATAGGGAATGAACAGGAATATATATATATATATATTTCCTGTAAAATAAGCAAACCTACATTTAACATTTATATACTAAAAATATACCTTTAATTTCTTACATAATTATCCTGAAAAATTTTTCATTTTCATTAGTCCATTTTCACATATACATAACTAATAAAACAACCATAGGCTCAGAAATCATAATTTAAACGGTTGACATTTTAAACCCATACAAAAATATATACACATATTTATTCATAACATATTTCATTTTCCAATTAATTCATAAAAATCTGATTTAATATATATTCCCTCTTACCTGATTTCTTGAACTACGCCAACAGGGACCCCGAAAAGATACCTGCAGTGCTCACTCGAAGCCTGAATCAAAAATTCTAATTCCATTAAATTAATTCTAAATAAAATACTATTTTAACATTTCCTAAGTCCATAAATTCCAAATAAATAATTATACCCTCAAATATAATCAATTTACTTAATTCCCTAAATCTCACTCTTGCTTTGGAGTGGTGCCTAAGAAACTCAAATTAAAAATTTACTCCGGCCAAAACGTCGACGATCACAACTAGGACCTCGTGGTGGTGCCCGATCGTCGATTTAGCGGCCAATTTAAGGAGAAATTGAAAAAATAAGAAAAATTTACCTTACCCCAGGAGTGGTACCTACGCCGGTCTTACGAAAAATCTGCTCCGATAGGAATGTCAATAGCGGAGATAGGAACACAACGGTACCTTCTGTTTTATGATCGGCCGAATATTCGCCAAGAAAATGAGGAGAGAAGGAGAAAAGACGAGAAGAGAGAAGGAAAGTGAGAGAGAGAACTAGAGAAGCTCGCTGGGGGGGCGCCTCCAATTCCAATTGAAATTGGAATCCTCAGGTTTAGAAAGCTTCTAGCTTCCTTTTTTTCTTTTTTTTTTTCTTTTTTACTTTATTATATATTATAATAATATTATATTATATACCCATATATATATATAAACCACCTATCCTTATACATTTAGGCATATATATTTAACCATCATATAACTTAAATTAATTAATTCAATTTAATAATGTTTAATTAATTAATTAATTAATAATAAATAATTTTAATTTAATTTTTTTACTATTCCTTTTAATTGTTTATTTAATACATTAATTTAATAATGTTTAACTAATTAATTGATTAATAATTTTAATTAATTATTTTTTTTCGGGTTATTACATGTTGTGCAGGCGACGTGTAGGTAGAGGGCTCATAAGAGTTGTGGTGGAGGGTTGGTCTGGTTGGAGATGGGAGTTGTGAGAGGGGGTTGGGTAATGGATAAGAGGGTGGTGGATGGAAGAGGATGGGGGAGACGGGTCGTGAACATGGTTGTGTGTGCAGTGCGTGAGTTAGTGTGTGTGTGGGTTTGTGTAAGTGGGTGAAACGGCGTGCGTGTATGCGTGTATGGTAGTAGGTGTTAGTGCGTGCGTGAGCAGTGCATGCATGGGTGTGTGAAATGGTGTATGTGTGTGTGTGTGTTGCAGGAGACGGGTATGGGGAAGTCTCGGGTTCGGGTTGTACAGGTGGGCGAATAACAGGCCATGAGCAAGTAAGAGGATCGGGTCGGGTCGAACCTAGGCCGTGAGGTGTCATTTTTGACATAGAGGAGCCACGAGAGCTCGCTACCGGTGTCGATGACCATGGTGACATTCTGCGATGGAGTTTTGACGGCGAAGGACGACAACAAGAATTGATGCAGATTCTAGCGGAATCGTAGCCTCTATACTCGAGACGCCTTAGGCCATTGAAGAGAACTTCCAAAATGTACCATCTCTCTTCTTTTTTGAACAACAAAATAAATAACCTCTCCCCTATCCTAGATCCTCTGCTAAAATTTCTCTCAATCCAAGATCCAACGCAGAGGAAAGAGAGATTGTACCAAGAAATTTCAATAAAATATTGAGAAGAAATATGCAAATTACAGAGAGGGAGGAGGAAGGAGAGTGAGGTAAAGAGAAGAACCGAATTCTCAACCAAAGAAATAGACAACCACACAAAAAAAAAATCTAAATAATCAAACAAGAAAATATCCCCAAATAGAAAAGAAAACAAAGAAGCACAAAAAAAAAAAAAAAAGATCTAAACACAAAACAGGAGAAGAAGAAAAATGAAAGAAAAGTTACCTGACCGGACATCCAGATAGAAAAGGTCGCAGAGAACCAACCGATGATTTGAAGCTCTATTTTACTCTGAGATGGGAGAGAAACTGAACCCAGCACATAGAGGATGTGCAAAGTTGGGTAACAAGGATGACGACGGCTCCCTCAGCGGAAGGGACAGGGACAAAGTTTGTCCCCCCCCGATTGGGTGGAAATGGCGTCGTCAGGCTTAGCGGCAATGTGGTGTTTGGCTGCTGGCTCCGGGGGTGTGAAGTAGATGAGGGTGAGGGAGAGTGGCCACGATTATGAGACAGAGGATGGTGACGGAGGTTGAGAGCATGAAGAGAGGCGAGTGGGTATGTGAGGGAATGGTCATGGGGAAGATGATGAATAGTACGGCTGGTGCGTGGGTGATGCCCGATGAAAGGGTCAGAGAGACGAGGTGTTCATGGGGTGCTTTGGTCTGGCCGTGAAAATGAGAGAGATGGGAGAAAGATAAAGGAGAGAGATTGTTCTGTCAAGGTGACAGATGAATAGTAACCAAGCCTCCTCTGTATGCGTGAAAAAAAAAAGATTTCTTCTCCCCCCTCCCCTTAGATGACGAGTGAGTAGTGGCCTTTATAGGGGTTTGGTGGTGCAATTTGGCGCGAAAATGCCCGTGGAAAAGCAGAGAGATCCCAATAGAAAATATTCCCTTCCCCTACTGCGCGTGCCCCACCTTTCCTGTCAACATTGTCCACAGCCCTTGAGTGATTTTTCTCTTTTTGCATGTACCCCTGGGTTGCATTGGGTGACCCATTGTTTGTACCATGACACTTTTCTTTTAAATACATATATGCCTAATCTATATACATGGGTACTTTTATTTTTTGTACATATATATTTTTTATGTATTTTTCTACACTTTTTGTTGTCCAATTTTCGTCTTGCAAAAGGAAAGACCTGGATTTGAAAATTCGATCCCCGGAAGACGGAGGACCCGAACTTGACTACTTTTAAAACAATATGGGACTCAATTAAAATTGAATGAGACTTAATTAAAATACCGAGACTCAACTTAAGACACCGGGCCTCAATTTAAAATACTGGGACTTAATTTGAAACACCGGGATTCAATTTAAAACATCGAGACTCAACTTAAGACACCAGGACTCAATTAAAAATACTAGGACTCAACTTACGACACTGAGACTCAATTAAAAATATCAGGACTCAATTTGAAACACCGGGACTCAACTTAAGACACCATGAATCAACTTAAGGCACCGAGACTCAATTTAAAATACTGGGACTCAACTTAAGACATTGAGACTCAATTAAAAATTCCAAGACTCAACTTAAGACATCGAGACTCAATTTAAGATTCTGGGACTCAATTAAAAATACCATGACTCAACTTAAGATACTGAGACTCAATTAAAACTACCAGGATTCAAATAAAAATATCGGGACTTGATTAAAAATACTGGGACTCAATTTACAATATTGGGACTCAAATAAAAATATCGAGACTCAATCGGGTTTCTAAAAAAAGGTCCTCCAATTTTTGAGGCTCGAAATAAGTTTTTATTGTGATGGGTCTTCTTAGGGAGGCCTAGTTAAAATTGGGGTATCAACACACACTTCTCAGTATTTCAAATCACATAAATCTCACCTCCACATTTCACATTCACATTTCACTTTCTCTGTATTCCTGTCTGCATTCATATATTATGTTCACATTTTATTCACTGGTTAAATTAACAATTATGCATTTAGATCTCACTACCAGATGGATAATACACTGTCATTCTTCCTCTCATTATGGGTTGTGTAGCCTAAAGACTTAACCCTAGTCGGCCCACCAGAGTTAAATAAAAAAAACATCTTTAGTTTGTAAGTCAGATTGGCTTTCCCACATTGGTTCGTACTCTAGGGGAACTCTATCCTACACAACACAATCGACCATCTCGTCTCCACACTCTCCACGAGACGTGTGGGTGCTCTAGCTCTTCAAAAATCACGTGCAACAGTACTATGCATAACATGAAACCACAATCTACCGGAGTTCTCAAACCATAACTTGCAATTTATCATTCACATTCAACTCTGATTTAACAATCACACATAATAAATATTCTCAACACATTATAGTATTTCCAACATCTCATAAATATATATATATATATATATATATCATAATTCATCGCAATATATTCTTTTTACTCATGCCACACGATTTAGAATAATACACATATTTATACATTTACTAAAAATACGTCAACCCAAATTCATCATTCACATTACTGAAAATATACATTTAATTATCTCCACAATTATCCAGAAAATCCATTACTTTCATCATTACATTTTCACAAATAATAACTAATAACATAGCCCTAAGCTCAAAATCACAGTTCAAACGGTTGGCTAAAATCACAGTTCAAACGGTTGGCTTTTCTAAAATTCGAATAATAAACATATACCTATACATATTATTTTTCCATTTTAACTGGTAAATTCACAAAATTATTGGGTTAATCTATTCCCCTTACCAGGTTTCCTGAACTAGGCCTGTAGGGATCCCAAAATTATACCCACAGCGATCACTTGAACCTTGATTCATACATCCTAATTTATTAATTCCACCCCAAATAAAATACTATTTTAATATTTCCTAAACTCATAAACTTCAAATAAATAATTAATTGCCCAAAAACTACAAATTTGTTTAATTCCCTAAATCTTACCCTAACCTTGGAGTGGTGCCTGAAAAACCTAGTTCAAAAATCCATTCTGCTAGACTTGTAGAGAAACGCTCCTAGAACCACGTGGTGGTTTCAGATCGTCAGTTAGACTGAAAATTCGAGAGAAATTGAGGAGAAAGAGTGCGTTTACCTTACTCCAAGAGTGGTGCCTACAACGCTTCTACAAAAAAATCTACTCCGGTAGGAATATTGGTGGCAGAGAATGGAACCCAGCGGTATTTTCCATTTTTCGATCGGCCGAATATTTGCCGAGAAAATGAGGAGAGAGAAAGAGGGAAGGCTAAGGAGAGAGACAATAGAGATGATGAGAGAGTGGAGAGAGAGAGAGAGCGTAGGTTCTCTACTTTTTTTTTTTTTTTTTCAATTCACTTGAATTTGTAGGATCAGTTACTTTATATATATATATATATATATATATTATAACATTATATTATTAATATATTAATATATTATATTATATTATTTAATTAATAATAATAATGTAATTAATTAAAAAATTTAAATTTAAATTAAAATTTTTTTATTGAATCATTACACCTAAATATTTTTAGGATCATTACAATGTATATGTTTTGTATGTATCACACATATAGTTTAAGCAAAATATGCGTTAGTTAAAAAATTAATTTTAACTTTCTCTTGCATAGGTTTTAACAATTTTAAAATTGAATTCGAGGGCTCTTGCCTCCTACCATGAGTTTGTTGATAAGGACACGATATCAACAACTCATTTATCTTTATTATTTTAAATATAGAGAGTTAGAATATTTACGCTCAACCAATCCTACTCCTTTATAATTGGAAGGAAAAATTCTATTTGAAAATCCAAATTTTCTTACTATATATATAAAAGTGAATATAAATGTTTATTTAAGTCGTTGGTCAAGCATTTTGCACCCGTGCTTATTCTTCTTTCTATAATGTGAGAACTGAAATTCATAACTTCTTCTTTCTACAATGTGAGAACTGAAATTCATGACGTGTGAGCTTAATTGAAATATGAATTTTATTGCTAAATGGCTACGCCATTATATGATACATAGAGTCCATTAATTCTATAGTTTGAAATTTTTGTAACTGTAATTAATGGAGCCAAACTTGACTAATTGATCAATATAAATACCTTTCAACATCAATCCAAAGAATGAAAGTAAATGGTCTGAAGGTGGGGATGTATTTACTTTGTAGAAAGATCTATGTGCAAATCATTAGGGGTAAACACTTGTAGTTAGAAAGCCTGAAATGTGCATGAACTCTATAGTTTGTAGTTTTTGCCTACATGGTTATTTTCTTGGAGTGAGTCTAGATTAAGAACCGGCTATTGTTACCTATACTACAGGTTTGTGATTGTTAACACACTACTATAAATGCCCTTTTCATTTTTGTGGCAATGCCATGATCAACACTGCTAGATCATTATAGCCCAACTTCAACGATGAACATTCCAAATCCATCTTTAAATCATGGGTTATTCATGTTAATTATTATTATTATTATTATTATTATTATTATTATTATTATTATTATTATTATCCTTCTAAGAAAATTCACGGCAAAACTACTAATTAGCCCAATCATTGTTGTTACAAGGAGGAAAATTCAAGGAATTAGAAGTTGTAGTGACCCGAAGAATAATAACATTTTAATAATAATAAGAGGGAAGAAAATAGATATAGAAATAGAAGGAGTCCGTGAGCGTTCGTCGACGACATCGCATTTTGGGGATAATTTTAATTTTAGGAAACTGCCAGGACTCGTTGACGAATATAGGGGCTCGTCGACGAGTGCAGAAGAAAATTTGTCGACGAATACAGGGCTTCGTCAACGAGAAAATACCGAGAAACGGTTTTTGGCTGCTCTGAATTTCGTCGATGAATACAGGGTCTCATCGACGAATTTAATGAAGGACTCATCAACGAGGTGACGTGTCTCGTCGACGAATCTGGCCCTATAAATAGCTAAAAACCGAATTTTAAACCCAATTTTTCATGCTCCTCTCTCTCTCCTCTCTCTCCCTACGTCACTCTCTCCCTTCTCTATTCGTTTTTGGCCTCGTTGGTCGCCAGATCGAAGATCTGAAGCTACCACGACGCTCCTAGCGAAGTTCTCTGCAAGTCTGCCAGAGCGGATCGTTGGGGAATCGAAATTGGATTTCATCCCAAATTCAGGGTAAAGCCTTTTAGCCTATTTTTGACCTTATGACAATTATAGGAAACGATATAGGCAGAAAAATAATGATATTTAGTTCTGAAAAATATTTTTTTCAGGGTGTTTTGTAGGAGGCTCTGCGGATGTTAGGCTAGTATTCCATAGGGGCTTTCCAGTCGTTAGGTAAGGGAAATATGCTATGCTAGGTATTTTTAAAATATTATACAGTTTATTTAATGATGAAAATTATGTTTTACAGTATCGTGTGGTTTTTGAATATGAATATAGTATGAATATAAGTTTTACGATATTTCAGTATCCTGATTTTACGATATTTTAGTATCATGGTTTTATGGATTTTAGTACCATGATTTTATGAATCTTAGTACCATGATTACATGAATATCAGTATTATGATTATGCAATTTCAGTATTATGATTATACAGTTTCAATATTATGATTATGCAGTTTCAGTGTTATGATTATACAATTCTCAGTATTACGACATATGAACTACAGTACAGTTATGCAACATCATGGTTATTTCAGTACTTCAGAATCATGGTAAATCAGATAAATGTATATATATAGAAATATATTATATGATATCAGACCCTGTTGGACTTGCAGCTACAGAGCACGGTACTGTTGCTACAAATACTATGTTATTTTATGAGTGCAACCACCTATTTAGATAATACGTGGTAAGGTCATTCACCTAGGCCCTTGAAGAGGTTAGGCTCCCCCATCTAGATATGGGTTGAGGTGGGCAGATCAACCTATGGAGTATAGTGATTTATTCCTGATTGGCCAACCAGGGTAAATCCAGCCTATGGGCCGCACAACCCTGTCATGAGGGGGTAAGTCATGACACACAGATAGCCATAGGGAACATTTTAGTTATTATTACGTATGTATAGATTTTCAGAAACAGGGAACATACTTACTTATACTAGAAGTATTTTGAATAATAAACTCCAATACTGTCATGTTAAGCAATAGGGACAGTGGTGGTGAATTTTATTACTTATACCGTACTTTCATATTCAATTATACATGTTTACATAAAACATATTCCATGATATATAGTAGCTCATTTGCCACACACTAGTAATAACATATTTCTTCTTACTGAGCGTTGGCTCATCCCAGTGTTGAATTATTTTTCAGGTGATCCAGGTAGGTGAGCAGATCAGGCTCGCAGGTAGAGGGGCTTCAGTGGTGCCCTGTCAAAGAGTGAGTACATTTTTGAGAATGATTTTGTATACCCTAGCTAGTTGAGGGTGCTTTGGGAACAAGGATATGTACATATTTTGGGAAACATGTAGTACTCTAGTATTGTGTGGTGTTGTATGTATTTACATATGGATATGTTTATTTAGTTTCTGCTTCTTGCTGCTTAGGTTTATGGTTGGGTTTACCCCAGTATGGTATCAGAGCATGTAGAATATTATAGTATAAAAAAAAAAACCCAGTTATTTAAGTAGGTTGTTACAGAAGTTGTCTAATAGTCGATTACATCAAAATTTCTAAATACAAGACAATCTATGAAAGATCTTGACTAAACAAAGTATAGGTTCTCATTTTGGCCCTTGCATCAAACATTTATATGGCTAGCTATATCATATCAGATTTGGATATAATCCAAGCTACAAACTAATCTTAGTCTTAACCCAAATGCATCGAAAACAAGACCGAGAGACGCTTGGGTCCAACTAATATGGAGAGAATGAGTTGTCATTGCAGGGAAGGCTAGCTTCTCCCTTAATCTTCACTTGCATCATTTTCAATAATATCCAAGCTGATAGAATCCATGGGATCACTGGATGACATTTGTAAGTCTGTTTGGTTGCCTGCTCCCTTATCCTCATTTTGCATATCATGTGGAGACATAAAAGGCTTGGGAGGCATTTGCAATGCTTCAACTGTTCCTTCAAGCATCTCCACAACCTGGTGCATTGAAGGGCGATCAGCAGGCCTCATCTGTATGCACCACAAAGCTACAATTATCATTTTCTTTATGATTTTCCTCTCCTCCTCGGTGGCATCTCTTATCTCTATGTTTTTCCCTTCATTGAATTGATCATAAACCCACGAAGGGAAGTAAATTTGGCTTAAATTCTCTATAGATGGATTCAAATTCTTCCTCTTGCTCGCCATTTCCATCAACAACATTCCAAAACTATAAACATCAGCTTTATAGGAGACTCCTCCAATATTCTTGTAGAAAAGTTCTGGTGCCATGTATCCCATTGTTCCTCTTGCAGCAGTAAGAGAGACAATGCTATCATCTCCTGGATACAGCTTTGCAAGCCCGAAGTCTGAAACTTTTGGAGTGAGATTCTCATCAAGAAGAATGTTATGGGGTTTGATATCAAAATGCAAAATTTGCATGTCACATCCCTGATGTAGGTACTCAATCCCATGAGCCACCCCTAGAGAAATTTCATACATCTTGTCATGATATATGCTGACATTTTCTCCTTGGCAAAAGATGTGCTTTTCAAGAGATCCTTTGGGCATGAAGTCATACACAAGTGCACGCTTAGAGCCCTCCACACAAAATCCAATGAGGCGCACCACATTGACATGATGAATTCGTCCGATGGTCGCAACTTCATTAATGAATTCTTGCCCATTAGCTTTTGACTTGCCCAACATTTTCACCGCTACATGACAACCACTGCGAAGTTTTCCTTTGTATACAAAGCCATAGCCACCTTCCCCCAATTTCTCCTTAAATTTATTAATCATTTTTTTAATTTCTGTGTAGGAGTACCTAATCGGTGAAAAATTATTTTGGCTTTGCAGAAAGTCTTCAATATTGTTATACATTGATAAATGCCTCCTTCGAAATTTATAAATAAAAAACAAGAGTACTCCCGGCATTCCACATAGAACTTTTAGTGCCATCCATGTTACTGCATATGAAGTCACAAAAAAGATTTACTCACAAAAAAGAATACTAAAAGAAGGATAATTATATTTAGCAGGGTAAATAGAGTGCACTAAAGTTAAAGTATGCATGGTTCTGATTTTAAAAAAATTTAAATAATTTTTAAATATGTAATTGAGTGATGTCTACTTAAAGTAAACCATTTAAGCAATGTAATATCGAAAATTAATAATTAATGCTTCACAGTACAAACACATTTGGTATAGGAAGCAAATCAAACTGATAAATAAAATTACAAGTTTATATGTTAACACTGTGTTAAATAAATGCTCTACTTATATATAATTTTATTTAGGGCAAAGGACATGCGTTTATCAAGTGTCAAATAAAATTTTAAAAGACTAATTATTTTGCTCATTTTGCCATTGGAATGACATAATATTGACTAAAATTTCATCCCAATGATACTTTTACCTACTAATTTACATACTCTATTTTTAAAAAATCTGTTAAATTATTTACACTATTTGAAATTGTATGTATATATACTACTATAGTTTAAGTATATCTTACCAATGACAAGTCTTGTCATCCCATCAAGAAGAAGGAGCAAATCGGGCCAGAAACCTAAATTTCCTCACACACGAAGAAAATAAAATCAATATGTATATAAAAAATTTGTTGCCATATGGTGCGCTCAAATTCACGCACATGCACATATATGCATACTTACAACGTGTATGCTGTTAAAAAATTGTAATTAAAATAACTCATTTAAAGAAACAATTCTTTCAAAAGTTAGATTCACTTAAATAAAAATATTGAAAATTATTTAAAAAAATCTGATTAACAGGAAAAGAGTGTTGAAAATTATTTTAAAAAATCTGATTAATAGGAAAAGAGTTTCATTTTTTTTTTTTATAAAAAAAACATAACTTTGTATGATTCTTTTTTAATAAAAATCAAATTAAAAATAAAAAAGAATTGATTGGTATAATTATATGGGACTCTTCTTTTCAAAAACACTATAAAATTTTATCTTTCTTTAAAAAAAATTCTAGATTAAAACAATTATAATAATCTTTTTAAAATTTGTATGTAAGTTGTATAATATATTATTGAAAATATGCCATTCTTGTGTTTTAAATGACTAAATTTAAAAACCTCTTTGGCAAAGACATCTATTGAAAACAGTTTCGGATGTAATTTTTAATTAGGTGTTTAAAATCATATTTTTGAGAAAAAAAAAAATGAAGCTTTACCACTTATTTAATAAGTGGGAACTAAAATATCTTAATAGAAAATAACTTCTTTCTGTGAAGGAAAATTAGTTCTCATTATACAAAGAAAATTATTTTTAACACAAAATACTAAGGTCCTCATTTTTTGAGGTCCTAATTTTAGGTTTGTTTTCAATTTTATTGTTATTTTTTAGGTTTGTATTTTAATTTTGAAAGGACCGAAAAGGAGGTAAAATTCCTCTGTACATAAAGTAGATATATATTTGATTAGTTCAAATAAAATTAATTGATTTTATGATTAAAAAAATAGGAATTAAAAATAACTTTTTAGTATTTTTTGCATCAAAAGTATTTTTATATGTCAAATGGTTTTAAATAGAAAAATTAACAATTAACAAAAATATTAAGCTTCTATTTATTTACCGCACTAACTTCTTGTGTCCCATATTATATACCATGTCATAAAAAAATATTAGATACAAACACTAAAATCGATATAATTTCATTATATACATGTAAAAAAAATTATAAATATTTAATTTAATTAAAATACAGACACATAATAAAATTATATTAATTTATATACATACATATATATATATATATATATATATATATATATTTTCTCATTATATTCGCCCTATATGTATATATATTGCCCGGAAAATAAAACACCGTCACTTACAATGGTTGAGTTCTAGTATTGGACCGGAGAAGCACTGGTTGTCGCATTCGATGTCGGCAAGATCGGCGCCATTCAGGAAGCAAAGACCGTGATTAGACTTGCACTTCTCGCATTTTTCCTGCGAACGAAACCAGAAGAGCACAAACCCGTAGGCCATGGCGTCCTGGATGCCCCAGAAGGAAGCGTTGTCGTCTTCCGCCAGCCCATTACCCCAAACCAAAGTCTCCATTGTTATGGTGCACGACTCCCCCACATCTGCCAACCGGACTTCTCCATACGCCGCGTAAGAGTACCGGCGGTTTCCGACCACATCCCTTCCGCAGGGAGCAGCTGCAGCCACCAATTTACCTGCGAAATTCCCCATTGGGGCTGCGCACTCCATGAATGTTATGGCGGCGTTTGGCGGTGTAGAAGGACCATTATAATAGTGGTAGGAATAATAGTCGTAGGGATTGTACGTCATAGAATATTTATCGCCCTTGCTGAAGTTATATGTCGCCAAAGAATACAGGGGCAAAGAGGAGCAGTTGTTTCTGCGGATGCCCGGATCCACCACCCGCATCGAGTAGTTGCCGTAATGGATTTCCTCCACATAGAATTCCCCGGAATGGAAATGCAAAAGCGTGCGATTACTCTTCTCATCGCAGCTCAGTTCGTATCCTTGGTCACCGCAATGGGGAGGATCGCCCTTCAGCCGAAAAGGGTAGCTTATGTTACGGATCTTCCCGCAGGATGAAGGGTCGCAGTACTGAGAGTGATTTGCCCTGGATTTGCTCTTTGCGACAGGGAAGAAAATTACTGGGAGGAGGAGGAATCCCCAACTGAAACTTGCAAACAAGAGCCTTCTTTGAAGCATGCCTGCGGAAATTGAAAGGGCACAATTGAATTAACTTCGTATCCAGATTTCAGTACCAGATATACATGTATATACTGCTTCGGAGAATCATCCTCTCATGCCCAGAGTTCAATTCAGCCTTGGCTCTGCCTGTGTGCGTTGACTGTCACCACCATCACTCGTACTTCAGGGCCCATCAAATACCCCACAGATGACAAATCGAAACAAGCCAAAAGCTAAACCAGATTAGAAGGCATTGACCAATGACGATCCCACAATAATGCATACGAAATTTCTTAGGCAGCTCCTTCCAATTGTATTTTTTTTTCACTCTTCCCCCGCTTTCCTGTAAATTTCAATGCAGTTGCCCTTTGCTACATATATACCCGAAAAATTAACATAAGCTAGTTAGCGGAGTAAGAACGGTACCCCTGGAATGAGATGAAGCATGGGCTGGTCTCACGGTCCGACTATTTTCACACAATTGTGAAGGGCCGTACTACGCTAACTAAAACACTCTTGTTTAACTAGTCAACTTATCGTTTACCAACATTCATCCACGAAGTACTTTCATTAGCATTCATTCAAATAGTAGCGGAAACAGTAATCAATTCATGAAAGTCGTGGCAAGTAAGCAGTAAACATTGAAGCAAACTTAATTCATTAACAAATCCTCGTTGACATTGTGTACTTAGCGAGGGAAGCAAGTAGGCTAATCATGTTGATAATAGCTAGTGAGTTTTACAATGACTGATGAACACTCACCCTCCCTTAAAGAGGTTTTTTGGTAATTATCATTTTGACACTAGGAAACATCAAAGTGACCAAGGAGTCATACTGCCTTATTTGGCTTACAAAAATACTACTAGTAGAAAATAACCCTATACTAGTATTTACATAATGGAAACTCATCCCAAGCACATGAGATAAGCATTCATAGGCAAGCATAATGCCCTGAACAAGCTTAACTCGTGACATTCTCCCCCACTTATGCGGTCAACGTCCTCGTAGACTTTCGCGGTAGGTACACTTGAAGTTTGTCCACGAACGGTTGAATATCTTCCGTAGAAATCCACTTGATTTCTTTGTCATCAAGGCACTTCCACTTCATTAGGAACTTCTGTCGCTTCTTCCTTGAGGATATGAACTTTTTGTCTGCAAGGATCTCTTCAACGTCATGTCTGTCAGGTTGCACTGTCTTCAACTCTGCTTTGTTGGACTGACTTCTGCTCAGGTCATTGGTGTTGGCGTTGAAAGGCTTGAGGCAGCTGACATGAAACTGCGGTTTTCTCCCCTGATCTGCCTACTTCTTCATCTTCTTAGAAGCTTTCTCCAGATAGGCTCGGGTAAACTTTGCATTATGTCTCCATTCTTTGGTGAAAATGTATGCCCTGAGACTCTTTCGTCTGTACAGCTCGCCCACTATGTAAGGTAACAGCGGTTGCTGGCCTATAACAAGTTCAAAAGGGCTCTTGTTTGTTGTTGAGCTCCTTTGGGCTTTGCCACATAATAGAGCCACATCAAGTAGTTGCACGCCATTCTTCTAGTTGTCGTTGACAAAATGGCACAAGTACTCTTTCAGTAGCTCTCTAAATCTTTTCATCTGTTCGTCTATCTATCAGTGATAACTCGAAGAGATGTCAAGATGTGACCTTAATATCCTGAAAAACTTTGTCAAGAAGTTGTCAGTGAACATTAAATCTTGGTCACAAATAATAACTTGGGAAACACCCCAATGTTTCACAACAGTCATAAGGAACAATTGTGTCGTCTCCTCTACTGAACAATACTTTAGTGTGGCCCTAAAAGTACCATACTTCTTCCGATCCCCCTTGTCTTGTTGGTAAGTGAGACAAGTTTTGGTATAATTAACCACATCATCCCGTGTGTGCGGGCAACAATACCTCCCCAGTAGTTCTGTCATTGGAGTCATTCTTCGCGAATACCCCTCAACAAACTTCCGGCAATATCTAGTAAGGCCAAGAAAGGTATACAACTCCTTCACTATCATGGGGATCTTCCGTTGTTGAATCATCCTTATCTTCTCCATACCCCTCCGGATACGACCTTGTTTAACCACATGACCAAGGAATTTGTTGCTTCACTGAGCGAAAGAGAAATTCTTCCTTCTTCACATCAAGATTGTTTCCCTTCAGCCTGTCGAACACCTTCTGTAGATGCTCTTCATGTTTCCTTTAAAACAACACCAATGCTCCCAACTATGTTTTGGAAGGGCGAACACATCCCGCTTCCACTTCATCAAGCTGTTTCCCCAACTCTACTATCTCAAGAGGCGCAATCCGACATGGCCCTTTAGCAAGTGGTTTCACTCCTGATAACAACTCGATCTTTTGCTACAAATTCCATCCTGAAGGCAAGTTTTGAGGTAGCTTATCCGATAACACCTCCTTGTACTCATCCAACACTGCTTGGATGGTCGTAGGCTCCAACTCTTGGCCTACTTCTTTGTCTACCACCACCGTGGCTAGACGTGTCTGCTCACCCTGACCCAATCCTTCATTGAGTTGTATGGCTGAAAGGGGCTTCCCGTCATCTCCTTTCGTTGCAACGACTTACACCATGCATGAGTGATCTCCCATCAGACATAGGGAACCAGTCGAAGGCATCAGCACTGCCCTCATCCTCCTTAGGAACTCCATTCCTAGAATGACTGGAAAGTCTTCCAATGGCACCACTGTGAAATTCGCAGGACCTTCCCACTGTCCAAGCTTTACAGTCACTTGTTTGGCTATTCCCAGAGTAGGTTGGGCTACAGAGTTAACTGCTTTCATGCGTCCTGTATCATTCTCTAAGGATAAGTTGAGTCTCCATGCTTCCAATTGCGAAACAAAATTATGAGTAGCCCCCGTATCCACCATAGCGCGAGTACTCTTCCTATTTATCCTCAAGTCCAAAAACATTAACCCTGTTGCTCGTGTAACTTTCGGTGGTTTTGCCTGCTTTTCCAATGCGTTCACCAGCCGCACTGAACCCACCCTCGGGGCATGATCCTCTTCCTCCTCGATTTCCACCCCTTTTCCTAAAGTAGAAGCTTGTAAGGCATTGAGTAATCCCTTGCGTTGACACTCACTCACTCTGTGAGATCCACTACACAAGTAACACGAAATTTTACTCTTCCCCTTTCCATTGGGTGTGTTGAACCCTTGAGACGACGAAGCTTCCTTTGAGGTCGATGATTTAGAGTCGGCTCCCCCACTCTTGGGTTTGCCTTTATTGAAAGACCTTCCACTGTTTCCCTCTCCGTCAAACCGCTTGAACGAAGCGGTATCATCACCAGCGTAGTCAATCAAGCATTCTGCAGCCGCTTGTGTAGTTGGCAAGTCTTGAACCCTTTGCCTATGAAGTTTAGTTCTTGCCCACGGTTTCATCCCCTCTAGAAAATAGAACAACTTGTCCTTCTCTGACATATCCCGAATATCCAACATTAAAGCAGAAATTTGTTTCACATATTGCTTGAGATCTCTCAGTTTTCTCCTTGTATTATACTCAACATTCTCAGGAAAGAATTGGCCTTGAGCTATCTCTTCAAGTCTACGCAATTATCGATTACACAGCTTCCATTTTCAATTTCTATGTACTTGGTACGCCACCATAGTTTGGCATCACCAACCAAGTACAAGCTCGCAGTATGCACCTTTGCTTGTTCTGAGGCCATCCACACAGCGCGAAAGTACTGCTTCACATCAAACAAGATGTTCTCTAACTCCTTGGCATCTCGAGCACCACCCCTATACATCCTGGGTTCTAGTACCTTAGTCTTGCTAACTCTCGGAGTGTTGGAGTTCCCCATAGCAAGGACCATCAGATTAACCTTTGCATCCATATCAGCCATCCGCGACTGCAAAGTTTCAACTGTGTGGCGAAAGTCCTTTAACATGTCACCTATCAAACCTATTTGATGTTTTTTTGATCTCATCACTTCATCAACAAGTTCTTTCATCTTGGCCACCTCTGCGGCCATAGTGTTGGTTGTTGCCTCAACCTGTGCTTCCAGCACGCTGATCCTTTCAGCATTGTTTGGTGCCATGGTCACTTACCAAAGCTTTCCAAATCCAAAAACAAAGGCAATTGAATTCATGTAGCAACTCAACCTTGGGCTTTGAAGCCAAGTGTCATGACTTAGCTCTAATACCAAGTGTCACGGTCCTACTATTTTCACACCATTGTGAAGGATCGTGTGGTGCTAGCTAAAGGACTCTTATTTAACTAGCCATCCTATCGTTTACTAACATTCATCCATGAAGCACTTGAATTAGAATTCATTCAAATAGTAGCGGAAGTAGTAATCAATTCATGAAATTCGTGGCAAGCAAGCAGTAAACATTGAAGCAAACGTAATTCATTAACAAATCCTCCGTTGACATTATGTACTTAGCGAGGGAGGCAAGTAGGCTAAGCACGTTGACAATAGCTAGTGAGTTTTAAAATTACTGATGAACACTCACCCTCCCCTAAAGAGGTTTTTTGGTAATTATAATCCCAGTACTAGGAATCATCAAAGTGACTGAGGAGTCATACTACCTTATTTGGCTTACAAAGACACTACTAGCAGAAAATAACCCTACACTAGTATTTACATGATGGAAACCCATCCCAAGCACATGAGATAAGCGGTTATAGGCAAGCATAATGCCCTAAACAAGCTTAGATCATGACAGTAAGCAATGAGATGAAGCATGGGTAGGCACTTCCTTGCTCTTGACACCTTATGCTTGTCCTTCATCTTCTTTGCAGGGTTAACCAAAACCCAAGATTATGATGATTGCAAACCATCAACTTGCAAAGACCATGGTCTAGAAATCTGATTTCCTTTTTGGCTATAGAATAGCCGACAACCAGAGAACTGTGGCTATTCGCGTCGCGACTTTGCTCTGTCCTGTACTAACCAAGGCGACACCTTGCTCAAGCTCCGCTCATCGGGAGTATTGCCTATTGATGATACAAAGTTGGTAGTGAAGGAAATTGATTATGGATCTCAGATAATTCATGTTTCTAACCCAAATGGTTGTCTTCCAAAGTTGCTCCCATACCTCAACTTGTGACGGCCAGAACCCGTCGGGTGGGGTCTAGGTGCCACGTGTTCGTATCTGATAGCATAATCTCAATCATGCAATGGAAATAATAACAAATTTTCAATAATATATTACATATATATAATCTCAAAAGGTAATCTCTAACATCTGGTATTCACAAACTTATATATACATCTCAGAAACTTAAACGAAACTAAAAAATATACATCAAAAGTATATACCCTCTCTCTCTCTCTCTCTCTCTCTCTCTCTCTCTCTCTCTCTCTCTCTCTCTCTCAAAAATGCTACACCAGCCCCGAACTCACTAAGTTCGATCACGCGGAAGTCCTGAAAAAGAATTTGTTGGCCTAACTGGGTCTTTCAATCTTGTTTTGATGATAACAAAATGAAGGAGGCTTTAACATGTGGTGTTGAGTGATGTGTTTTAGGTAAAAGGACTCTTAAGGTTGATAAAATGAAGTTCAATGTTAATCTAGTGGAAGCTCCTCAGGATATTGAAGTCAATGAACAACAAATGAAGAAGTTAAAAGGGCTAGCAAACCTTAAAGTCAAAAGTGAACCTCAAGAGGCTGAAGGACCTAGTGCTTAAAGAAGACCATGATTAGAAGGACTGTGTAAGTACTTCAAAGCCAAATGCTATTTAGATATGTGAAGCTCTCATAAATTAAAAGAAACTAAGAAACACCTTATTAAAAGAGCTTAAAATATGTTTTTTTTTTTTTTTTTTCATTTTGAAGCTCATTAGGCAAAGAGATTTAGAGGCCTTAGTTTAAGTCTTGGAACACATTTTTCATAGTTAAAGAAGTTAATATTTCAAGATTAATTAAGCAAAGAAGAGCTTAATTCAATAATTTAATTAAATGAGGAAATTGTTCTTTGGAAAAATTTTGAATTTTAAAATTAATTCAATAATTTAATGCTACCTAATTAAATGAGAAAATTGTTTTTTTTTTTTTGTAAAATTTTGAATTTAAAAATGAATTCAATAATTTAATGCTACCTAATTTAATGAAGACATTATTCTTTGAAAAAGCCTATAAATACCTTTTTGGGTAATGAAAAATAAGAAATTGCATACACAAGAAAAGTGGTCAAACAGTCAATACGTTAAAGTTCTTCCTGCGCTGAAGTTCTCCTTGAGTTCCGTTTGCTCACATCTTTTGCTGGAGAGAAATTCTACAATTTTGATAGATTGAAAATATCAAAGCTTAGTTTTGGGTTGCAATTCAATTTTTTTTTAGAGAACCATCGGTGACTTCTAAAACTTTAGAGTTTCACACGTTCTATATTGCTTTGGTTTTTTGAAGTACAATTTAGAACTCAAATTTGTACAACTTGCTCTAAATTTTGAGAGTATTTTTTGTACACAGATCTACTTCTATCTTCTTGTACTTTGAACGATTTAAAGGGTTGATTGATCGTTGGACCAAGCACAGGTTGGTGCTTGGAGAGGTTTTTCTCTTCCTAAAAAAAAGGGTAAATTGTGTAAGGTTTTTTGTTCCACCCAGAAGGAACAAGATTTAGTAAATTTCTTAGGTGGTTGACTTAAGGCGAGGACGTAGGCTGGGGTAAGCCGAACTTCGTAAAAAGTGGTGGTGTCACTCTTTTCTCCTTTCTCTTTTTAAATTTTCAACAATGATATAACCTGCGTGAATGTTTTAATACTTGTAATCATAAAGTAATACATATTGGAATTTAAGTAAAACCAAAAAGCCTAATTTGTTCTTGGGCTTGTGGAAACCAAAAGGGAGTACGTTGATTAATCGATTTTTTGCGGAAATCGAATGGAAGTACGTTGATTGGTTAACACCCAAAACCTATTAGATGAAGGTATACTTAAGTTTTGATATTGAAAAGGTGTTTGGATTCATAAGTCAACAACAGGAATTGTACATTCATATACAGGACCTCTAAATATTCCAAATTGATTTCTTGTTATGTAGTTGTTGTGTTTAAATGGTAAATTATTTGATTGTGTTTGTTGATTGTGGATTGATTAGAAGAAATAGGAGTTAGTGTGGATTGCCTAATTAACGGAAATACAAGAAAACCTTAACAAGGAACAAGAGCTCTAAAAAGGGATTAAAGAAATTTTTAATAAACCCAATTCATCCCCCCTCTTGGGACTATACCTTAGGTTTCAATTGGTATTAGAGCCCAGTTATAGCAAAATCTAACAAGTTGCTATATAAAGATCAAAATGGCACAAATAGGAGTAGCTCCCTTTGGTGAGGGTCAATCCTCAACTAGGCCACCCATTTTTTGTGTATTAAATTACACCTTTTGGAAGCAACGAATGAGAATTTACCTTCAGACAATGGACTGGAAGGCATGAAAAGTTGTCACAAATGGAAATTTAATCTGCACTAATCTAGTTGATGAAAAATAAGTACCTAAAGAAGATAAAGAACTAAATGACTCAGTTTACAAAATGTTACAAATTAACTCAAGTGCAATAAACGCCTTATACTGTGCACTTGATGCAAATGAATTTAATAGATCGAGTAATGGAGTGTAAAACAGCCAAAGTGATTTGGGATAAAATGGAAGTAACCTATGAAGGCAAGTTAGATGTTAGGGAAAGTAGAATCGATATGTTAACTAGTGAATATAAAGCTTTTAGGATGAACTATGATGAAAGTATAACAAGCATGTACACTAGGTTCACCCATATCATAAACTCACTAAGTGTCTTAGGAAAAACTTATTCCACCCATGAGATAATCCGTAAAATTCTAAGAGCACTTCCACCTATTTGGGAACCAAAATCCACAACCATTAAGGAAGGAAGAAATCTTAAAACAACTTCCTTAGATGAACTCATAGGATCTCTTCTAACCTATGAAATGATGTTAAAAGAAAGAAGCACTGAAAACAAAAATAAGAAGTCCATAGCTCTAAAAGTTTTGAAAGAATATTCAAGTGAGGAAGATAATGAATCTAGCGAATTAGAAAATGAGGACTTAGCTCTCATAACTAAAAAATTTGAAAAATTCTTAAGAAGAAACAAAAAATTCGCTAGAAAATTTAATGGATCAAAAGCTGAAAAAGGAGAAAGCAATAAAAAAGAATACAAAAACAAAAATTATCCTCCCACTTGGTATCATTGTAAAAAGGTCGGGCACATCAAACCAAAATGCCAACAAGTCAAGAAGGAAAAGAAGAAAAAAAAAGAGCCTACAATGAAGGCAACTTGGGATAACACTAGTTCGAGTGAATCAGAAAGTGAGCCAAGTGATCGAGAAGTAGCAAACATGTGCTTCGTGGAGCATAACGAAGAGGTCAACTCTTATTATTCTCTATTTGAAGATTCGTGTAATGAATCTTGTAGTAATTTGTGTGAAAGTAAGCCTTCTTACAAAGAACTTCAAGCTGAATTACTTTTTCTACATAACAAGTTTATTAAAATCTCAAAGAGGAACACAAGCTTGAAACAACAACACGAAGCACTTAGAAATCAACTTGAATCTTCAAAACTTGTTGAAGAAGAAAAAGACTTAAAGATTAAAGAACTTGAGAAGAAAGTAGATAACTTATCTCAATAATTAACTAAGTCTCAAGTAAATGAAGATAGTAAGAAAGTGCAAGAAATAAATGATCTTAAGAATCAAATTAAAGAAAAAGAGAAGGTCATCTACAACTTTACCAAAAGTAAGGATAACTTCGAAAATATGGTAGGACAACAAAGAATGGCAAACAACAAAGAGGGAATTGACTATAATGGAGCACCAAACAAAAGAGAAAAAAACTTGTATATGGGATATTTTGTAAATCAATCTAGACATTATGCAAGCACTTGATCAACAAATATTCATGAGCACACCACTTGATACATGTGTAAAAATAAAGGACACATAATGTTTAATTGTCCACTTAGGAAAAAGTACATTAAAGTAAAAGATAAATGGAAGATAAATGCTAAAACTAGACAAGATTTAAAGAAAGTTAAGAAGGTTTGGGTTCCAAAAGTAACAACTTAAATCCTTTCTTGTAGGTTTGCTTTAGAACCACACTGTCTAAGGATAAATGGTACTTGGATAGCGGATGTTCAAGGCACATGACGAGAGATAAATCTAAGTTCACCTCTCTTACTCAAAAGGATCGAGGATTTGTTACCTTTGGTGACAATACAAAAGGCAAGATCATCGGAATAGGTAAAATCGGTAAAGATTCTTCACTTACTATAGATGATGTCTTGTTAGTAGATGGTCTAAAGCATAATTTACTAAGAATTAGTCAACTTAGCGACAAAGGATTTGAAATAGTGTTTAAGAGAGACAAATGCATAATTCGAGATTTTAAGGATCAAAAGACATTATTCATTGCACTTGGAGTGAACAATGTATATTGCATAAACCTTGATAGCTTATCCTCTCAAGACATAACTTGCTTAGTAGCCATAAGTGAGAATAGTTGGCTTTGGCATAGGAGGTTAGGACATGCAAGCATGGATCTTATATCCAAGCTCTTTAAAAAGAATTTAGTTAAAGGCTTGCCTAACACCAAATTTGTTAAAGATAAAGTGTGTGATGCTTGTTAATTGGGAAAACAAATCAATAAAAGCTTCAAAAAAAGAATCATATATCAACTAGTAGACCCCAAGAACTCATACACTTAGACTTGTTTGGTAATACTAGAACCCAAAGTTTAGGAAGAAAACAATACGCCTTCGTATTCGTTGATGATTACTCAAGATACACATGAGTGTTATTCCTAGCTAACAAAGAAGAAGCTTGCAACTCATTAATCACTTTATTTGTCTCAAATATTAGAAGTGACCAAGGAAGAGAATTTAAGAATCAAAGTGTTGCAAATTTTTATAATGAACATGGTATAAATCACAATTTTTCAACACCTAGAACCCCACAACAAAATGAAGTTGTGGAAAGGAAAAATAGACCCCTCCAAGAAATGACAAGGACTATGCTTAATGAGAATGACCTACCCAAATATTTTTGGGTTGAAACTGTAAATACAGCTAGCTATATAACTAATAGGGTTTCCATTAAATCAAACCTAAACAAGACACCCTATGAATTGTGAAAAGGAAGAAGGCCTAACATAAATTACTTTCATGTCTTTGGATATAAGTGTTTTGTCCTAACTAACAAAGACAACTTAGGAAAATTTGATGCTAAATCAGATGAAGGCATTTTTCCTAGGATACTCCACAAATAGTAAAGCCTATAGAGTCAACAACAGAAGAACACTCACCATAGTTGAATCAATTCATGTAGACTTTGATGAATCTAACCCTTTTTCAAGAGAAGTCAAAAATGAAGAAAAAGATGATATGTTCAAAAAGGAAGATGAGATAGAAATCAAGGAAGAAAAAGAAATAAATGAAGAAAAGTCAAAAGATAAACTCATAGAAAAAATGGAATTACCAAGAGAATGGAAGTATAAGAAAGATCACCCTCAAGAACAAATTATAGGTAAACCATCTAGAAGTGTGACTACTAGATCTTCACTAAAGAACCTTTGCAATAATTATGCATTCCTATCCCAAAATGAACCTAAAAATGTTGAAGAAGCCCTTAAGGATGAATTTTGGATAGTTGCAACGCAAGAAGAATTAATCCAATTTGAAAGAAACCAAGTATGGAAATTAGTACCCAAACCAGAAATCATTCGATTATACTAAATAAGTATTTAGAAATAAAAAGGATGAAAATGGTATAATCATTAGAAACAAGGCTAGACTTGTAGCAAAGGGGTACAATCAAGAAGAATGAATAAACTATGATGAAACCTTTGCTCTTGTAGCCAGAATGGAAGCTATTAGAATGTTGTTAGCCTATGCTTCCTACAAAGAATTTAAGTTATACCAAATGGATATCAAAAGTGCATTCTTGAATGAGTATATTAATGAAAAGGTATATGTTGATCAACCCCCAGGTTTTAAGGATAGTGAAAATCCTAACCATGTATTTAGACTAACTAAGACTTTATATGGACTAAAATAGGCCCCTAGGGCTTGGTATGAAAGATTCAGTGGAATTCTAATTGAAAAGGGATTTTCAAGAGGAAAAATTGAAAGTACCTTATTCATTAAAAATAAGGAAGATGACATACTTTTAGTTGAAATCTACGTAGATGATATAATTTTTGGTGCTACAAATGAACATCTATGTAAAGAATTTGCAAAATGTATGCAAGAATAATTTGAAATGAGCATGATGGGGAAATTAAACTATTTTCTTGGACTGCAAATTAAACAAGCAAAGAATGAGACTTTTATAAGTCAATCCAAATACATAAAAGATATGATACAAAAATTTGGTATGGAAAATAGTAAACCCATAGGCACCTATGAGTACCACAATCAGCCTAGACAAAGATAAAAAGGGAAAATCCATAAACACAAAGCACTATAGAGGAATGATTGGAAGTTTATTATATCTAACAACCAGTAGACCAGATATAATATTTAGTGTGTGTATGTGTGCACGTTTTCAATCAGCACCTAAGAAATCACACCAAATAGTTGTTAAAAGAATCCTAAGATACTTAATAGGCACAATGGACTTAGGACTATGGTACCCTAAAGACACCAGTTTTGAAATGATCAGTTATTCAGATGCGGACTATGCCGGTTGTAAGATAGATAGAAAAACACAAGTGGCACATGCCATTTCTTAGGAATATCTTTAGTTTCTTGGTTTTCTAAGAAACAAAATTCCGTGGCTTTGTCAACCACTGAGGCCGAATATGTGGCAGCTGGTAGTTATTGTGCACAAACTCTTTACATCAAACAACAATTAAGAGATTCCAATTTAAACTACAGAACTGTACCAATTAAGTGTGATAATACGAGTGCGATTAACATATCTAAAAATCCAATTTCACACTCAAGAACAAAGCACATTGACATAAGACACCACTTCCTAAGAGATCATGTTTAAAAAGAAGACATTAATCTATAATTCATCAATACAAATGATCAATGGGCTGATATCTTTACTAAACCACTTTCAGAAGATAGATTTATAATCATTAGAAGAGAGCTTGGGCTACTACATAGTAAAGAAGTAAACTAAAAGAACAAGGCTTTAAGAAAATCTATAGTCAGCCAACTAACTCTAAGGTCAGCTGACTAACTAAAGTGTTTTTCTTTTGGAACAGAGGCCAGTCAGCCTACTGACTAATAGAGCAACCCTAGACTTGTTTGTGAAACTTAAAAGTGTCAGTTAACTGACCTAAAGTTTGTCTCTTTGTGTGATTTAAGTTTGTTTTGGCGTGTACTTTGATGTGTTGTATAATACAACACTTAGTTTGGATTGCTTTCCTTGTTGCTTGTAAAATAGACTCATGATATGATATGCAGCATGCTACATGTGGATGTTTGAAAAATTGGAATCTTGAAATTGGTATTTTGAAAATCTAAGCATAAAGTTATTAAGTATGAAACATGATTTTTGAAATGTCTTGACCATGTATGCTAATGATCACATGAATGAATGAAAAATTAGCATCTATGAGAAGTGCATGGTAAAACTTCAACATGAATATCTAAGATGTATACTAATATCCATGAAATATGATATTAAATTTTGGCATGATTGAGAAATGTGTGATCATCTGTTCGTTTGAATGTTTACCCTTTTTGATTGATGTCAAAAGGGGGAGTAGTATTTGAGAAAAAATCTTGGCATGATTGAGAGCAGAATATTGAATTTTGAGCGTGATATTGAATTTTGAACATATTGAACATGATAGTGAAAAATCATATTGGAGCATGTTGTGCATAATAAGAATGAAAAATTGAGCAATGAGTATGATTAGTCTTGAATCTACAAATTGTTAAAGTAATGCTTATTGTAAGGGGGAGTAGAATAATGCTAGTTGTAAGGGGGAGATTTATTTATCTTTAACACTTATTCATATTTTTTTTGCTCCTCATTTGTCATCATCAAAAAGAGGGAGATTGTTGGCCTAACTGGACTTTTCAATCTTGTTTTGATGATAACAAATAAAATGAACGAGGCTTTCACATGTGGTGTTGAGTGATGTGTTTTAGGTAAAAGGACTCTCAAGGTTGATAAGATGAAGTTCAGTGTTAATCTAATGGAAGCTCCTCAGAATATTGAAATCAATGAACAACAAATGAAGAAGTTAAAAGGGCTAACAAACCTTAAAGTCAAAAGTGAACCTCGAGAGGCTGAAGGACCTAGTGCTTAAAGAAGACTATGATTAGAAGGACTGTTGTAAGTATTTCAAAGTCAAATGCTATTTAGATATGTGAAGCTCTCATAAATAAAAAGAAACTAAGAAACACCTTGTTAAAAGAGTTTAAAATATGTTTTTTTTTTTTTTCATTTTGAAGCTCATTAGGCAAAGAGACTTAGAGACCTTAGTTTAAGTCGTGGAACACATTTTTCAAAGTTAAACAAGTTAATATTCCAAGATTAATTAAGCAAAGAAGAGTTTAATTCAATAATTTAATTAAATGAGGAAATTGTTCTTTTGAAAAATTTTGAATTTCAAAATTAATTCAACAATTTAATTAAATGAGGAAATTGTTCTTTGGAAAAATTTTGAATTTCAAAATTAATTCAATAATTTAATTAAATGAGGAAATTGTTCTTTGGGAAAATTTTGAATTTCAAAATTAATTCAATAATTTAATGCTACCTAATTTAATGAGGACATTATTCTTTGAAAAAGCCTATAAATACCTCCTTGGGTAATGAAAAAAATAAGAAATAGAATACACAAGAAAAGTGATCAAACAGTCAATACGTTGAAGTTCTTCCTACGCTAAAGTTCTCCTTGAGTTCCATTTGCTCATATCTTTTGCTGGAGAGAAATTCTACAATTTTGGTAAATTGAAAATATCAAAGCTTGGTTTGGGGTTGCAATTCAATTTTTTTTTAAATAACCATCGGTGACTTCTAAAACTTTAGAGCTTCACATGTTCTATATTGTTTTGGTTTTTTGAAATACAATTTAGAACTTAAATTTGTATAACTTGTTCTAAATTTTGAGAGTATTTTGTATGCATATTTACTTCTATCTTCTTGTACTTTGAACGATTCAAAGGGTTGATTGAATCGTTGGACCAAGCACAGGTTGGTGCTTGGAGAGGTTTTTCTCTTCCTGAAAAAAGGGTAAATTATGTAAGGTTTTTTGTTCAACCCAAAAGGAACAAGATTTAGAAAATTCCTTAGGTGGTTGACCTAAGGCGAAGACGTAGGCTGCGGTAAGCCGAAAGTCGTAAAAAGTGGTGGTGTCACTCTCTTCTCCTTACTCTTTTTTAATTTCAGCAAAGATATAACCCGCGTGAATGTTTTAATACTTGTAATCATAAAGTAATACATATTGGAATTTAAGCAAACCCAAAAGCCTAATTTGTTCTTGGGCTTGAGGAAATAGAAAGGGAGTACGTTGGTTAATCGATCTTTTGTGGAAAACGAAAGGAAGTACGTTGATTGGTTAACACCTAAAACCTATTAGCTAAAGGTTTAATTAAGTTATGATATTGAAAAGGTGTTTGGATTCATAAGTCAACAACAGGAATTGTACATTCATATACAGGACCTCTAAATATTCCAAATTGATTTCTTGTTATGTAGTTGTGTTTGAATGGTAAATTAATTGATTGTATTTGTTGATTGTGGATTGATTAGAAGAAATAGGAGTTAGTGTGGATTGCCTAATTAACGTAAATACAAGAAAACCTTAAGAGATTATAAAAAGGAACAAGAGCTCTAAAAAGGGATCAAAGAAATTTTTAATAAACCCAATTCACCCTTCTCTTGGGACTACACCTTAGGTTTTAGAATTAAATTCATATCGGGTGAGACACATCTCAGTAAGTTGAAATAGATTAACACCAATGTGGGGCTATTGTGCATAACACGAACCACAATCCACCAGAGTTCTCAAATCATACATTGCAATTTAACATTCTCAAATCATACATTGCAATTTAACATTCACATCCTCCACTAATTAAACAATCACATGCTGTAGAGACTCGAAGAAGTATAGGAATTAAATAATAAAAAAAGGAGAGAAAAGGAAAATTTAAAAAGGGGATTCAACAGGGTCTCGTCGACGAGTGTAGGGTGCTCGTCAATAAATAGGCTTCTTGGGCTCGTCAACGTGGATGCGTGTCTCGTCGACAAGAAAATACTGAGAGGGCTGTTTCTAGGGCCTGCAACTCATCGACGAGGGTCAAGAGTTTGTCGACGAATCTCTTCTTGAACTCGTCGACAAAGTGACGTGACTTGTTGATGAGTCTGCACTTTATAAATATACCAACCTTGGATTTTCATGAAATTTTTCATTCAGCAATTCTCTCTCTCTCTCTCTCTCTCTCTCTCTCTCTCTCTCTCTCTCTCTCTCTCTCTCTCTCTCTCAAATCATCTCCTCCACCTTCTCTCTTCAATTTCGACTTCGTTCTTCGCCGGTTCGACGATCAGAAGCTGCCATGCTACTCCTGAGAAGATTCTCTTCAAGTCTGTTGGAGTAGATGGTTGGTTAGGCTAACTTGGGCATCATCCCAAAATTTGGGTAAGTTGACTATTTTAAATTTTATAAGGTATTTGATTTTCTGAACTGAGGATAGTCTAGTAGATGAAATAATACATAAGTTTTGTTGGGGGAAAAGGTAAATTTCAGGGTATTGAGCTGGGGAAACACACGTGTGTAGGTATGGTTAATTTGGTGGGCTTATTAGTAAGTTGGGTAAGGGGATAAACTAAGTAAGCATATTTCATGGAATTATTTATTACTATATAACATTTATTTTAGAAAATTATGTATGATATAGAATTATGTTTGTGAATACTGCTATTGAATAAGGAAATGTTTTTAATACATTTTATCAGAAAATATGAATTAAGTTCAGATTTTATGTCAGAGAATTATTTACATTTGTGTGGTATGGGTATGATTTTCCATGAAAATTATGTTATACAGAATTGTTAGCTTTGGAGTATTCCCAAGAGGGGGGGGGGGGGTGAATTGGGCATTTAAAAAATTCCTCCTAGATTTTGTTCAAAATTACACAACCAGTATTTCACAAACCTAAGGATTTTCTATATATTCATTAACCTAATCAATCTCAATAGTAAAACATAAACAGTCAGTGCTGGAATTTAAAATGCAAAAATTAAAAGTAGGCACAAGAAATGTTATCGGGGTTCGGCCAACTGTGCCAACTTCCCCGCCTTTAGCTCGAGCGCCCGAGGATTCCAATAATGTTCACTTAATGGGTAAATCGGCACCTAATACAACTAGGTCAATTAGAATAGGGCTGACCTCAACCTTTACGAATTCTCCTTGCGGGGCGGAGAAAGCCCTAACAATCCTTACAGGCTGGATTACCGCCCCCTCATGCCGCACCCGGAATACAACAGTATTTTTCACAAAATAACCAGTACAATGATTATGCTTCTCAAGTAAAGCAGATATGTACCCAATGTAATCTATCACATGCACATCAACAATATAGGTAATGTAAGCTCAGTGATATGATTTTGTGCAAGCAACACTCAACAAGGTATTATCACTAATATGCTCAAGAGTGTTCTAATCAAGCTATTTCTTTGAAACATTTTATATCAAATTTCAATAACAAATTAGAGTTTCAAATATGCTAGTCAAATATTCAAACTAACTCAAAAGATTTCCTTCAATGAAATAAGCACACGAGTAGTTTGAAAAATATTTTAGCTTGTAGAAAATATTTTGCACAACAAAATCAAAGCTATGTGACACTTGTAATAACAATGCAAATATCCTAAGCTTGCTAGTTTATCCCAATATAAGATTTATAATATTGAAATTTGTGGGATAAAATTAAGCCAAACTCCCAAAAAAAAAAATATCAATAATCAATCAAGCAAATGAGAGTTTTAGCACTATCTAGCAATTACAAGTACACCCACTAAGCTCTTACAATACCAAGATGTATCAAAAGAATGAGTATTGGAGGGTATTTGAGTAAAGTAGGATTTTAAAGTAGAGAGAATTCTTGGCTGATGATTTTACTAATTGCTTACTAATCCTCACAA
The DNA here is from genome assembly GCF_029873635.1 of Malania oleifera. Taxonomy (NCBI): domain Eukaryota; kingdom Viridiplantae; phylum Streptophyta; class Magnoliopsida; order Santalales; family Ximeniaceae; genus Malania; species Malania oleifera. The sequence goes on along the minus strand of NC_080422.1, from coordinate 52,475,008 downwards.
ATGAGCCTATCTTTATAGGCAAGGTAAAAATTATAACCGTTTGGGACTTGTTGGGAATTCTTAGAAAAGTTCCAAAATGTTTAAACACCATTAACCCATATTAACCCGTATTCACCTCAGTTAAAATATTTTTAATCCGGCGAGGTTTGGGTGCCTGAATTGTGGTTCGGTCGCTCGAACAGACACAATTATAAAAGCCTTTTAAATCTGCCCGACAACTCGAGTCCTAATTTGGCTCGAACAAAAAGTCAAAAACATTTCTTCAGATTTTTTGGTGCCCAGTCATAGGTTCGGTGGCCCGAACTTAGATATTCGATCGCTAGGCTTTAATTTGAACTAACTTTCTCAGTTGCCCGAGTTGGTGAGAGGTCCTTTTTAGGTGGTTCGGGTGCCCGTGGAAGGTATGCACAAAATAATTTGGTCGCCTGAAAGCCTGAGTCAACTGTTGACTTCTCAACAATTTGGGCACCCAAGGAGTTTTGAACTCCTGGGGTTCGGTCGCCTGAGCTCTCTCAAATTCCCTATTAATATTCAATTAAGTGCATTTTTAACACTCTTGAATTTTATATGATATATGTGCACAAGTGTTGGGACCTAGAGTCATAATGGAGTCTTTTCTAAGGCCATTTTGAGATAATCCCAAAAATTTGGTGTCGGTCAACTGAAGGGTGCCCTAAGGTCATTCGGTACCGTATGGTCAGCCTATGGTCATGTTGAGCTTACAAAACCTACATGCATGACATGCAGAGAATTATTACAGACCATATCCCTAGTTACTATTACAGACTCATATTACATTAATTGAATTTACAATATGAAATAGAGTCTTCAAGGTCTTTAGGCTTCACTTTGTGTGCCATCAATTGATTTTCTAATATAAACCTGCACACAAACTTGAAAGCTATCAAATGCTAGAGTATTTGTCATTATCAAAATCGGGTGTGACCTATAGGGTCAACATTCTCCCCATTTTTTATGATGACATATACACTATGCAAAAAGTGGGTATAGCCTTGAAAGGCTCCCCCTAACAATATGCATAATGTTAAATATTTATCAATGCAAACAATTTTTACTACCCAATTTGCATAATGTTAAAAATTTATCAATGCACACTATTTTTACTACCCAATTTTTGCCTCTCATCTCCATCTCCCCCTTTTGGCCACAGAAAAAGGGCTATAAAATAAATAGCCATAGGCATTGGGTATAATACATTTATACAAAGATAATTTTAGGAAATTTTAAAAATTTCGGCAGCATGCCGTTTGAAAATTGAACATTTTCCCAAAAATACCTGTATAAAAATGACTTATTTTGAGTTTTAATATTAATAGTTTATCCACAACTACTTAACCCAAACAATCTAGTATGATCAAGAATTATTACTTTTAGCATCCAAAGAGATAATAGAATCATACAATGCACAATGAATGACAAAGTATGAAGTATAGCAGTTGAGTACACAAACTATATAACTGGTCATTTAAATTATTTAAATGACATAACAAACGTAATTAGACCAGAATTATCCACAAAATATAGCAGTTTAAATTATATCATAAGACCCATGAAAGATTTGAGTTAAAAGCACACGACATATGATACCAAATAGAAGATTTGAGCATCTAACTAGTTCGCATGCATTTTTTATGTGAAGTTGCTGAACTAGTTATGCAGTTTTAAAAATATATGTGTATATATGTATATATATATATCTCCCTTAGGATGTTGTCAAGAGATACAGGGGGTGTCTGCTGAAAAAGAAACTTTAATTTTGAAACAAACAAGCAACATTTTTCTAGTTTTAGCATTTAAGTACAATTCTTAATATAACCAGAAAATCAAAACCATAATGATCCTACAGATGTCAGACAATTTAAAGTAAAGATCATATGACAACATCAAATAGTTGTGGCAATATAAACATGCTTTAGATTATGATTTTCAATAAAAAACATTTCATTCAAGCACATGCCACATAAATTTTAAAACACATCTAAGCCTAAAATACTGGTGAGCATAGCAAGATAAGAGTTTAGTTTAAGATGCTCCCCCTTTCAAATTGAATCCAAGCTTAGATAAAATAAGCTGCTTATACTTAATAAGTATTAATTTCATTAAGTATGCCAATAAGTATAAACAATCATTTTAAAACTTTTAAATCAACCATACTAACTATTAATCATCCTTATCAGTATAGTTATCCCTATAGACCATAAATGCATTAGAGAATATATATATTAAGGCATACTATAGAGTTCATGACCCAAGAACATTCCATATCGAATTAGAAAGCTTTAAGTGTTGGATATAATGTTCAGGGATATTAGAAGAGCCTCAATATTTCAATAAACGATAGTGATGCGTGTGAGTCCTATAAGTTCTTTCTATAGGGAAGGTGCTTAGCTCTCAAAGTGCCTGATGATTATGTAAGGATGAAATTTTATTTTCATTTAGTTTTTACTTATCCTTTCAAAAATATTTTAACGTTTATTTTATCATAGTCATCTTTGAACAAAGTTTTATGTTGGGAAAATTCCTGTCAAAATTTTGGCAGCATGTCGTCTGTAAATCGGACATTTTCCTATAAAACCTGTACTTGATAGTTTTAATCAAGCAGTATATGAATCAATTCAAGGCACATGAGAACTTAGATCCACTACCAGCATGCAATACACATCACTGCATCCGCCATGCAGGAGGCTTTCTAGACTACGCATGCAATCCAGTAGTACAATCAACAGTCCATATAAAATGTAAACCATCCAACAAGATAACATGAACAATAAATGACCATGGATCGTTAGGAATTCAATGCAATACTCATATGGACATTTAGGCATAAAATAAGAATTATGAGAGCATTTTAATTAATATAACCACAAAAGAATGTATGCTCCCCCTGAGTTATGCACTTATTCAATTTATGCCTTTTTCATCTCCAAATATTTTAGCCAAGGTTCCTAAGATTTTTCAATGGATTTTGGACTTGGCATGAATGCTTTAGGCTTATCGGACCAAAAAGTCACAATGAATATTCATGAAGGTGATAAGCCAATGTCTGCCTCTTTACTTGTGATTTTCAATATGTGAGAGAGGCCCAAGTTCAAATGGCTTTTCATTTTTAATGTTGGTGCATAGATTTCTCAGACATTTTTATATATGTTGAAATCTATAGCAATTATATTAGCCATTTAACTTCATTAAAGATATGAAGCTCTAAAGTATTTGACTTGAGGTTTGAGAACTTTGTGAGAGAATTATAAATTAAATACTCTTAAGGATTAAATTTCTATTATGTTTAGAAGAGTATTTAGGATAGATAGGACATTTTTCAAAATATTTCTGTGATGATAATAATGTCCATGCTTGAGCAAAGAGCATATAGGATATGTGAATGTTGTGAACAATGCTCTTTGGTGATTGAAAAGTATCCTTTAGATATTATCACAATTTGGAACAAGGATACAAACCAAGGAATGGATGAATCTATACCTGATATGATCATGGTTTGGTAAAGATTTCCCTTAGTGCATGCCTCTAATTTGGTTATAGCTATGAGAAACACTCAATATATATTAGTCATTTATGATGTGCTTTAAGCTTAGAGTGATGACTTGATATTGATTTAGGCTTTTAATATTCAAAAGTGAGTTTAGGGTATAGTGATATATGATATAAGATGGAACCCTAACACTCAATTTTGTGCAATGGACAAAAGTGGCTTAACATAACAAAAATGCCTAGTCCATTTGGAAATATTTACCTAACAAAGATGCCTAGTCCATTTGGAAGTGGAATTTATCCAATTTTTGAATTGACTTGCTAATCTTATGATTCTTAGAATGACAAAAGTGCACAGTGAATACATATACTAAGAATTTTCATTTTAAGTGCAAACCACTTCCTAAGCTTACAGTGATCACAACCCCTAAACTTAGGAACTAAAGGAAGAATTAAAATATTTATACAATTTCTATTGGAATTCGATCTTCCTTAGATCCTACAAGGTTTGCCTTGTTGATTATCCATTTCATTTCCTTTTCTAAGTCTCTGCCACTTCTAAGTAGATAGTTAAACAACACGTGCCCTTTTCTTTCATGAAATAAGCATATTTTGTATATAAGTGAATTATGCTTATTTAAACTCTTTTTTCTTGATGAGGCATAAGGATGCTTATGGGATTTATTAAATGACTTTGGACCCTTTTTGAAAGATTTATTTTTTTTGACTCCTAAGGGTTTAATTGAACTAATCTTCTCGCTTGCAACCTTGGATGTTGATTCAAAATCATTTTCCATTTTTCCTTCTAAACAAGTGATTTTCAGGACCTTCCTAATTTTTCTCTTTTCTAGGATGGTTGACTCACTCGAAAAATGAGCAACCTGGAAGCTATCCCAAGTATAGGAGTTACGTCATGTAATATTCAGCCCAAGGGCTAGATCTTCTCCTAAAGGAATGCGTTTTAATCTCAAATTTCACATTCGTCCAATCGAAAATAAAAATTTACTGAACTCAGTTCAGATTTGGGATTTCAATATTGTTCAATTTCACTTTTAACGAATTAAATGAGACGTAATTTAAAGTCCTAAAACTAACATGCATGGAATTAAATAGCAAAAATGGAAACCCTAGACTACTTAAAGAAACACCGAAACATGTGTTAATTAAAAACAGTAACCTTGAACTCATAATTAAAATACGCAATGGAAACTCAATTAGATCCACACACACACACTAAAAACCAAACCTTTAACAAAATCAAGAAATTAGACCAAGAATCACCATTTAAACGCAAACACAGATTCAGTGAGAATTTAAGACTTAAACAATAGCAGAACACGATAAAAATATGAACTTTAATAAAATCGACCCTAACTAAATTGAGTTTTTAAAAAAAAATTAAATCTTGAACAGAAAAATAACTAATTTAATCTCCCAAAGGGAAGAAATTTTTTTTTTTTTAAATTTTCTTTTATTTTTATTTTTAAAATTTTAGAATCAAACGAGACGTAATTAAATATCGAACTACCAACTAAATCTACCATTAAAATAAAATACAAAAAATAAATAATTAAACAATTAACTATTGCAATGATAATAAAATATTCAAAACCCAAACTTTTCAAATACCTTCAGTAAATAAGAACACAATATCATCCTATCTTAATATTAAAAGAGAAAAAAAGAAGAGAGAGAGAGAGAGAGAGAGAGAGAGAGAGAGAGAGAGAGCGAGGGAGAGGGAGAGAGAGACATAGAGAAAGAGAAAGAGAAAGAGAAAGGAAAAGACTCGTGGCAGAGGAAGGTGGTGCAGCCTCGGGTTGCTGTGTGCTGATCTTCTCGGGTTTGTGCTGTAGTAGGAGGTCTGGCTAGCTGGAGAGAACTGTCTGTGGCTTGTAGGTTGTGGCTCGCAGCAACTGGAGCTGATCAAAGGTGACTCACGACTGGGGCTTGCTGTTGCTGGGTGCTCTCAGTGGTGGCTGCCGGTAGGTAGCAGCTGTGCGTGGCTGGACGGAGGAGCTTCACGGCTGCTATAGGAGTGGCTCGGGAGTTCTGGTGATCTGCCATGGCTAGGGAACAAATAGGGAGAGGCAGAGAAAATGATAGAGGGAGAAAACAAGAGGAGAGGGAGAGTAAGAGAAAGAAAGAGCAGGAAGCAGGGAATAGCGATTAGGGAGAAGATAAGGAAAGAGGGAGGTATCGGGGAGGAAGGAAGAGAACAGGGGAGCAGGAAAAGAAAAAAAAAAGAAAAGAAAAAGAAAAGGAAAAAAAGAAAGAAAAAGGAAGCTCCCTTTTGCGCAAGAAAAGGGGAACTTAAAGGGGAGGGGGAAACACACCCCTAAGTTCCGGATGAAAATAACCCATGGCCGGGTCACATAAAAAACAAAAACTAATTTTATTTTTTTTTCCTTCATTTTTTTGTTCGCCGTGTTCACAGCCAAGTTTGACCCTCCTGGAGCCCGTTTCGCTTGAAACTCAAAACACGGAAGTTGTAGATAATCCTTTCCTCTTTTTTTTTAAAATTTTGAATCCTCTCAATCGGAGCTTGGCTGGAAATGTTATGCGTGATTTATGAACAGGTGTCGGTTTTGGTTCCTGAGAATTTTCCTGTGATAAAAAATTACCAAAAATTCATAAATTGTTCAATAAAACACATAAATCATAAATAAGGCACTTTGTTAAAATATTGGATATAATTAGACATTTAATTAAAAATAGAAGTCATAATACCCGGATTAAGATGCCTAATTACACAGTTTTAGCGCATAATCACACCACCCGAACTAATGTTTTGCTGGTCTCTAGAAAATGACGTGAATGAATTTTAGGCTAGTGCCCACAACTATAAACTCCAATGAACATGAAATTAATGCACAGGTAAGACAACCATACCGTTTCACATACAAGAATGTAACTGAATTTTATACAAGCTCATCATATATAATGCACGCAACTCCAAAGTAAGTCATTCATGCAAGTCTCATCGTTATATGACCGTTAAGAATAGTATACTCACATGAAATTAACCAGAGGCACAATTTAGAGATAATGCGGTCATATAAGTTTGAGTATAGACAGGTAAACTCTCGAGGTGTGTGTGATGTATGTGACTCAGTACACCTAGGATACTAATGGATACTTACAAAACGGTCGCTTTGACTCGACCTAACTGGTGTAACCTCAAGAACACTCAAAAGGAATGAGTTCACTCATTATATGTGAGGAGGAGTGTCGCGATCAAACATCCCACATATTAAAAGGAACAAACGCTAAGTATATGGAGTGAACTAGTCTGGAAAGGGTCTAACCTATCTATGAGGTGTCGGGTCCTTCACCCTAGAATCTTCTCACCTACTCGCCATATCCAACTGAGACCACCCTAGATTAATTTATTCACAAACTTATCATGAATACATCTGAGGCATTAACCGGCTGAAGAATCTTCATATGTGGAAAATACGTGTCGTGTCCTTGACTCTTTGTGATATTTATGGGGAGCCAGCATTAGCATTTCATTTCATGCACATGTTTATTGCTTATTCTTTCTTCTACTCATTCTTCATTTTCTGTCTTTTCTTGATCAATTAGTACAATCTTAACACTTCTTTTGTAATCTTCAAACAATCAATGGGAATTGATTTTGAATAGTGGTCCATGAACTAAGTCTATCTCTAGGGGTGGCTCAGCCTTCACATATTGAGTACGCTACAAGACCTAAGTTTCTATCTCCCCACTAGGTGTCACCTCTAGGCTAGCAAATTAAAAACAGAGACTAGTGTACAAGGAATCATCTAGAAAAAAAGAATTGAGTTCCATGAACTCTGATTTGATGTTAATGCTCAAAAGGATGATAAATGGCTCAAAGATATCCCACAAGGTGTCATAGTCACCACGGTTGTTCTCTCAGTGCTCACAGGAACCTAAGTGCAATGAATCACGTGAATGTGTTTATTCAGCCTCGTGAGATGTCGTGTAAATATAGGAAATTATATAGCCAAATTAGCACGAGTGTACTACCAATCAATTCTTCATGGAGTTATGAAATCATATAAAGAGAAACTACGCATAATTGACTCAAGTGTGTCATTCTTAAGTTATACGCAAGTATATGAAGCGTATTAGTAAGTGTTAAGCATGACATAATACAGTGTAATTCCTTAAGGCTCCTCTTTCTTTCTCTCTTTATTTTTGATTTTTAAAATTTTTTTTTAATATAAAACCTAGTACGTGTACGTGCACAGTGTCATATGCGAATGCTCACCCTCCCCCCCCCCTAACTAAAGTGGAATAGTGTCCTTAATGTGAAAGCATAGGGGAAATAGAAAGGACTGTGCATGGAAAAAGTAAGGCGTACTTGAGTGATGGGGTAATAGAAAAGAAAGACTGAACTACAAGAAAATGGACCTGAAAACTAACTAAAAATAAAAAAAAGATAAAATAAAAAGAAAAGAAGGAAAAGAAGAACATCACAATTGTCTGGCGGAGGCTTAGGAGGAATTTCGTCAGGTGGCCGTAGGTCTATAAATTGCACCGGCGGGTCTCCAAATTTGAGCCGCCACAGTGGATCAGTCTTCATACCTGCACGAAAATCAACCTCAAATGAATTAATATGTGTCAAAATACCAAACAATATGTGTGCAGATTGACCTAAAATTAGGAATAACTTCCCAAGAGGGGGGTGAATTGGCTTTTAAAAATTTCTTTTAATTCCTTTTTAAAATTCTTAAACTTATTTTATTTCTTTTAACCAATTTGTGGCTTATTTGTTTAATTTGTTAAGCACTCAAGAACTTAGTTTCTTTGTTTAATCCTTAACCATACAAACATCTAATCATTCAACCAAACCAATCAACTATAATTAGAAAGCAAACAAACAAGCCAATACACAGCACTTATGTAATATAAAAATTCAAAATGGTAGTTTGTTGAAATTAGCCAAATTTGAACCAAGCCCTGTAGTGAATGAGAATTTATGCTTGCTGATGTAAAGCCCTGTATAAATGAATCCAATCACTCTTTCCAAATATTTAGAATTCAAATAAACTCTTGGTAAATTTATCTTTGGGATGTTAACCAAGTAACATACTCCCGTATAGTTTTCGCAAGATATGGTGTAACCAACGTACTCCCTTTCAGTTTCTGCAACCCAAATCAAAATTGGACTCTAAGTTTACTTGATTTGATTTCCAAATATGTGTAGTATGTATAATTTAGATATTTAAATCATCCACACAATTGTATATGAACTGAAAATAAAGAATAGGGAAAGAGAGAGTGAGACGAAGATTTTTACAATGTTCGGCTTATACCTAGCCTACGTCCTTTCCTTTGGCAAACCACCAAAGGATTCACTAAACATGTTTCGTTGACAGGTGGAACAAAAATTGATTACAAGCGATACCCCACGCTCAAGTACTCTTACACTTAGGCTAGAGCCCACCTCTCCAAACGATGTCCCCTCATTCAGTCACTCCTTTAGGCAAGAGCCCACCTATCTAAGCAATGTCCCCTTGCTTAGCCAACGATCCAAACAATCCTTGGAACATCAAAGAACTACAAGAAATACAAGATAAGATCTGCGTACAAGTATACTCTCTCAAAAAGCAAGTTAGTACAATTTTAGCACTATATACTTCAATGTAAAATATCAATATGAAATAGAATGAAGGTCAAGTATAGAATTCACCAATATCCTTTTTAGATGAGGATTAGTAGTAGGAATTCAAAAGTGGAAGGATTAGCACTTCAAAATATCTCAGCAAAAGAGATTTGCAATGAGTGAGCAAGAGAACTTGTAAGAACAAGAGTGCTTTCAACTTCTCAAAACATATTTTTCAATTCTTGGATGTATTTTGATTTGAAAAATCATGTTTTTATAGGCTTTCAAACTTGTTTCCATGTTACTAAAGTTTCCTTGGAGTGTTTCCCAAAATTTTAAAAAGTTTGGAGCCCAAGCATCAGATATTTAAAAATTAAAGCTTTTAAAATTTCTGCCCGTTGAACAGTGTTCAGATGACTGAAGTCTCGGGTTCAATCATTTGAAATTCCTGAAACCCTTTAAAAAATGAACTAGACACAGGGTTAGATGACTAAAGTAGGGTTCAGACGTCCGAGGTGGTTTTGTGTGTTGTTCAGATAGCTAAAGTTCCTTCCATGAATAGTGTTCGGATGACTAATAGCTGTGACCCTGCTTCAGTGTTTTCACCATAAATTTTTTTGTATAACTCAAAATTAGGTGTTCTTGGTGTCAAAAGAAATCTAAGAGAAAATAATACAACTTTCATGTTGAACACAGTTTAAAATAAGGAGATTTGGATAGAGAAAAATTCACCTCAATGCAGATATATAAAAATTGACAGCATTTGGAAAAACTCTTTTTGGTGTTTTTCATTCCAAAAATGATTCTAACCTTTATAGAATAATTTTTGACCTTATAAAAATATTTTCCAAGTATTTTAAAAGGTATCTAGGTCCAAGAAGTTAACCTAAGAGCTTCATAATATTTCAAACGATATTTAAATATTAAAGTATTTACATAAAGACTTCTAAGACTTTTCTCATTCTAGGTTCTTGAGTCTTCATGCTTTGTCCTTGGATTGAGTCCATCTTTTCTTCAAGCTTTCATATTCTTTGAGTTTTCTCACTTTTCCTTTCTTTGGCTCTTTTGACTTTAATATTCCTTGACTTTCAACAACTTATTCATGTCCTCATATTCTTCAAGGTTTAATATATCATCTTTAAATCCATGCTTTGACTCATTTTAGCTTCATTTGATCCTTGTGAGTACTTTGACCTTGCTTTCTCATATATGAGCTGATTACGGGTCAAAACTGTGTAATTGGGCATCTTAACCCGGGCTTTACAATTTATATTTTTAATTAAATGTCCAAAATTGTCTAATATTTTAATAAAGTGCCAAAATCATCATTCTTGAACTTTATTGCACTATTTATGAAGTTTTGGTAATTTTTTGTCGCAGGAAAATTCCTAGGAACCAAAACCGACACCTGTTCGTATTTCATGCATAACTTTTCCATCTAAGCTCCGATCGAGACGACTAAAATTTATGGAGAAAGAGGAAAGGATCATCTACAACTTTTGTGTTTTGAGTTTTTTTGAGATATAGGCTCCAGAAGGGTCAGATTTGCGATGAAAAGAGAATGAAAAAAATGAAAAAAATCAAGTTGCCGGGTCAACCCTTTCCAAACGGGTCGGGTTAGTGCTATCCGGGTCTAGGGCACCCAATGCCTCCTTTAAATCTCCTTCTCTTCCTCTCCTTGCGCAGGCAGCCCCATGGGGGTTCTCCTCTCCTCTTCCTCTTCCTCTTCTTCTTCTTCTTCTTCATTAGTTGGCTTTGTTTTTTTTTCATCTTGCTCTCTTCTCTTCCCTTTACTTTCTCTCCCTCAAACTCTCCTCTCTTCCCCTGCTCTTCCTCTCCCTCTGGTTCCCATCCCAGCTCCTCTATACCAGCCTCTTCTCCAGCCGGATCTGTTGCTGCAGCCAAGCAACCCGAGCACAACTCCACACAGCCAGGACAACCGCAGCAGACTTCTCTTCCAGCAGCCGAGCACCCAAGTCCCTGTTCCACTCCAGTGGCAACAGCAGGTCCTCTGCAACTTGCTGCAATTTTCCAGCAGCTAGAACCAGCCTCTCGGCCAGTCTCCAGCACAGCTGTTCCTCCAAACAGCAGCCACCACACCAGTAGCAGCAGCAACCTGAGAACCAGCTGCTATGGCTTTTTCTCTTTCTCCTTTTATTGCAATTGAATGTGTTTTGTTTTTAAATTATTTAGTTAGTTAAAAAGAGTTTTTGAAAATTTGTTTGAGTGATTATTAAGTACTTTTACTTTATTTTATTTTATTGATGTTTAGTTCTTGTTTATTTGAGATTTCTCAATTAATATTGTCATTAGATTGGTAGAGTTTAGTTTAGCTTCTTTCAATTATTTATTTATTGTTCTTTTAAATTAAATTCTGTTTTACTTCTAGTCAAATAATAATTAAAAAAAAAAAAGAGTTTTTGTTTGAAGTTGTGTTTCCAAAATTTAGTCTTTTTATTGAATCTTGGGTTAGTTAGGGTCGGGTTGATTAAAGTTTGAGTTTTTATTGTGTTTCGTTGTCATTTAAGCGTCGAACTTTTGTTTATGTCTGTGTTTAGATTGCGACTCTTGATTCAATATCTTAAATTTGTTGAAGGTTCAATTTTAGTGTGTGCGTTTGAATCTGATCGAGTTTCCTTGCCTGTGTGTTTTTAATTCTGAGTTCCAATTTTCCATCTTTAATCAACGCATGTTCTGATGTTTCCTTGAGTAGATTAGCATTAATGTTCTTCAATTCACTGCATTTTAGTTTAGGACTTTAAATTACATGTCATTTAATTCAAAGTGGAACTCAACAATCTTGAAAACCTGAATCTGAACTGAGTTCTGTACCTTTTTAATTTTGATTGGAAGAACGTAAAATCTGAGATTAAAACGCATTCTCTGAGGAGACGATCTAGCCCTTGGGCTTAATATTACATGACAGAACTCCTATACTTGGGATAGCTTCCGAGCTGCTCATTTCGAGTGAGTCAAGTTTTTGGCGCCGTTGCTGAGGAATATCGGTCTTAGTCTCAAATTTGCGTTTTTCCTATCATTTTTGTTAGTTTTATGAAAAATAAAAAAAAAATAGAAAACAAAAATAGAAAAAAATTTTGAGTTTTGAAAAATGGCTGCACCTGCACCGCGCACGATAATGGATTTTTTGCAGCTTGAATATGCCACTGCATCCTCTTCCACTGTTTTGCCTTATAACGAGCTTAATTTCATGATGCAGCGCGGGAGGACGTCATTGCTACCCGAGTTCTACGAGACGGAATCTGAGTGCCCATATCAGCACTTAGCAGAGTTTGAATTAACCTGCAATATGTTTTTCTCTCATGCTAAAACTAGTGAATCTATTCGACTAAATTTATTTCTTGCTACTTTGCAGGATAGGGCACTGATCTGGTTTCATTCCTTGAGACCTCACTCTATCATTAATTGGGTTGATATGGAGCGTGAATTCCTGCATGCATTTTGTCCCTGACAGAAAACTCAATTTTTGCCGGAATAGATTCTTAATTTAATGCAGCAGGATGACGAGACATTTGGGGCTTGCTGGAAACGATTCAAGGATCTGCTAAGTACTTGCCCACATCACGGGTTTGACTCATTGAGGTTAGCTGATTATTTTTATAGTGCTCTTACCCCTGATTGCAAGTGTTTTGTCCAGACTATGTCTAATGGAGAGCCCGTCAGCGAGGATCCAGATCAAGTATTATCATTCTTTGATTACTTAGCTGACAATGTCCCACAGTGCAACGCACGATACACTCAGGCACCCATGACTGCACACCCTAACAGCACAATTAGTGGTGGTGATGTATACGAGCCATCAAATTGCCCAAACAACCCTCCGCCTCAATATCAGTCACAACAGATCCCTCAGAGCTGTATGCCGTCAGAATTTTTTGAGGATAGCATAACTCAGATGGCGAACATGCTCCAACAATTCATGCAAACTCAAGTCGATCATAATAATGAATTGCAGGATACCATTAATGCGATAAGCACGCAGTTGGATATCTTAGAAAACGAAGAATTGCCCATGGAACCTCAGCTAGTCCTCAAGAGTACCAGCAGCCACACCAACAAATACACGATGTTTCTCTTGAGACAACAGAGGCCACCACTACTTCGAGAAGTGAGAAAGAATTTCCCCAACTTGAGATACTCATCGTCGAACAACCAATTGTCCCAGCACTAGAAGTCATGGCTGAACCAGAAGAGGTCAAAGAAAAATCAGAGGAAATGGGGCCACAAGTAGAGCAGTTAGTCGATGAGGAGACTGATACTCATACGGAGTACCAACCTGTGGTACCTCATACTCCGAGCTCAGAAATCGTGAAATCGTCACTCTCGCCTGAATCAGATGTTAAGGAGCCTAGTGTGGAGGCAGACTCTTGCAGTGGTATGATGAAATATACACCCGATAAAGAGGGTGACCAGTCTGGTGAGCATATAATTTTCAAAGAACCAGGTAAAACCTTTAATGTTAATGCTTCTGAAGAACTGCAGGTAATTATTCCGATCACTTTCTCTCAACCATTAGTTCGTAAAGAAGCAAATTTCCTGGAAACGATGTTGAATAAAGACCCTTTCTTGTCAACACAAGAGGGTCGACCTGCACACAAATTGTTTGGTATTTTGACACGCATTAATTTATCTGAGGTTGATTTTCGTGCAGGTATGAAGACTGATCCACTGTGGCGGCTCAAATTTGGAGACCCGCCAATGCAATTTATAGACCTGCGGCCACCAGACGAAATTCCTCCTGAGCCTTCGCCAGACAATTGTGATGTTTTTCTTTTCCTTATTTTCCTTTTATTTTATCTTATTTTATTTTTAGTTAGTTTTCAGGACCATTTTCTCGTAGTTCGATTTTTGTTATTTTGCCACTCAGGTACGCTTTACTTATCTTGCGCACAGTCCTTTCTATTTCCCCTATGCTTTCACATTGAGGACGATGTTCCACTTTAGTTGGGGGGGATGAGCATTCGCAAGTGACACTGTGCACGTACACGTACTGGGTTTTAAAAACAAAAAAAAAAAAAAAATCAAAAAATCAAAAAATCAAAAAAATTAAAAAAAGAGAGAGAAAGAAAGAGGAGCACTAAGGAATTACACTGCACTATGCCATGTTTAACACTGTGTATACCTTTCACATACTTGCGTATAACTTAAGAATGACACACTTGAGTCAATCATGCGTAGTTTCTCCTTATATGATCTTATGACTCCATGAAGAATTGATTGGTAGTACATTCGTGTTAATTTGACTATATAATTTCCTGTATTTATACGGCATCTCACGAGGCTGAATAAATACATTCACGTGATTCATTGCACTTAGAGTTTCCTGTGAGCACTGAGAGAACACCCGTGGCGACTATGACACCTTGTGAGATATCCTTGAGCTATTTATCGTCCTTTTGAGCGTTAATATCAAATCAGAGTTCATAGAACTCAATTCTTTTTTTTTTGGATGATTCCTTGTATACTAGTCTTTATTTTTGATTTGCTAGCCTAAAGGTGACACCTAGTGGGGAGATAGAAACCTAGGTCTTGTAGCCTACTCAAAATGTGAAGGTTGAGCCACCCCTAGAGATAGACTTAATTCATGAACTCCTATTCGAGCTCAATTCCCATTGATTGTTTGAAGATTACAAAAGAAGTGTTATATTGTCCCTATTGCTCAAGAAAAGACAGAAAATAAAGAATGAGCAGGAAAAAAAAGAATAAGCAATACACATGCGCATGAAATGAAATGTCAATGCCGGCCCAAATACATATCACAAAAAGTCAAGGACGACACATATTTTCCACGTATGAAGATTCTTCAACTGATTAATGCCTCAGATGCATTCACGACAAGTTTGTGAGTAAGTTGATCTAGGGTGGTTTCAGTTGGATATAGCGAGTAGGTGAGAAGATGCTACGGTGAAGGACCCGACACCTCATAGATAGGCTAGATCCTTTCCAGACTAGTCCACTCCATATACTTAGCGTTGTTCCTTTTAATATGTGGGATGTTTGATCGTGACACTCCTCCTCACATATGATGAGTGAACCCATTTTCTTTGAGTGTTCTTGAGGGTATACCAGTTAGGCCGAGTCAAAGCGACCGTTCTGTAGGTGTCCACTGGCATCCTAGGTGTACTGAGTCACACACATCACACACACCTCAAGAGTTTACCTATTTATACTCGAACTTATATGATTGCATTAACTCTGAATGTGCCACTAATTAACATCATGTGAGTATACTGCTCTTAAATGACATATAAACGATGAAACTTGCATGAGTGACGTGCTTTGGAGTCGTGTGCATTTAATATGAACAAGCCTGTGTGAAATTCAGTAGTATTCTTGTATTTGAGGTGGTATAATTATGTCGCATGTGCATTGATTTCATGATTACTAGAGTATGTAGTTGTAGATACCACCCTGAGATTCATTCACGTCATTTGCTAGAGACTAGCAAAACGTTAGTTGGAGGGTGTGATTACGGGTCAAAACTGTGTAATTGGGCATCTTAACCCGGGCTTTACGGTTTATATTTTTAATTAAATGTCCAAAATTGTCTAATATTTTAATAAAGTGCCAAAATCATCATTCTTGAACTCTATTACACTATTTATGAAGTTTTGGTAATTTTTTGTCGCAGGAAAATTCCCGGGAACCAAAACCAACACCTGTTCGTATTTCATGCATAACTTTTCCATCTGAGCTCCGATCGAGACGATTCAAATTTTTGGAGAAAGAGAAAAGGATCATCTACAAATTTTGTGTTTTAAGTTTTTTGAGATACAGGCTCCATAAGGGTCATATTTGTGATGAAAATAGAATGAAAAAAATGAAAAAAATCAAGTTGCCGGGTCAACCCTTTCCAAACTGGTCAGGTCAGTGCTATCCGGGTCTAGGGCACCCAATGCCTCCTTTAAATCTCCTTCTCTTCCTCTCCTTGCGTAGGCAGCACCGTGGGGGTTCTCCTCTCCTCTTCCTCTTCCTCTTCTTCTTCTTCTTCTTCTTCTTCTTCTTCTTCTTCTTCATTAGTTGGCTTTGTTTTTTTTTCATCTTGCTCTCTTCTTTTCCCTTTACTTTCTCTCCCTCAAACTCTCCTCTCTTCCCCGGCTCTTCCTCTCCCTCTGGTTCCCATCCCAGCTCCTCTGTACCAGCCTCTTCTCCAGCCGGATCTGTTGCTGCAGCCAAGCAACCCGAGCACAACTCCACACATCCAGGACAACCGCAGTAGACTTCTCTTCCAGCAGCCGAGCACCCAAGTCCCTGTTCCACTCCAGCGGCAGCAGCAGGTCCTCTGCAACTTGCTGCAATTTTCCAGCAGCTAGAACCAGCCTCTCGGCTAGTCTCCAGAACAGCTGTTCCTCCAAACAGCAGCCACCACACTAGTAGCAGCAGCAACCTGAGAACCAGCTGCTATGGCTTTTTCTCTTTCTCCTTTTATTGCAATTGAATGTGTTTTGTTTTTAAATTATTTAGTTAGTTAAATAGAGTTTTTGAAAATTTATTTGAGTGATTATTAAGTACTTTTACTTTATTTTATTTTATTGATGTTTAGTTCTTGTTTATTTGAGATTTCTCAATTAATATTGTCATTAGATTGGTAGAGTTTAGTTTAGCTTCTTTCAATTATTTATTTATCGTTCTTTTAAATTAAATTCTGTTTTACTTCTAGTCAAATAATAATTAAAAAAAAAAAGAGTTTTTGTTTGAAGTTGTTTTTCCAAAATTTAGTCTTTTTATTGAATCTTGGGTTAGTTAGGGTCAGGTTGATTAAAGTTTGAGTTTTTATTGTGTTTCGTTGTCATTTAAGCGTCGAACTTTTGTTTATGTCTGTGTTTAGATTGCGACTCTTGATTCAATATCTTAAATTTGTTGAAGGTTCAATTTTAGTGTGTGCGTTTGAATCTGATCGAGTTTCCTTTCCTGTGTGTTTTTAATTCTGAGTTCCAATTTTCCATCTTTAATCAACGCATGTTCTGATGTTTCCTTGAGTAGATTAGCATTAGTGTTCTTCAATTCACTGCATTTTAGTTTAGGACTTTGAATTACATGTCATTTAATTCAAAGTGGAACTCAACAATCTTGAAAACCCGAATCTGAACTGAGTTCGGTACCTTTTTAATTTTGATTGGAAGAACGTAAAATTTGAGATTAAAACGCATTCTCTGAGGAGACGATCTAGCCCTTGGGTTTAATATTATACGACAGAACTCCTATACTTGGGATAACTTCCGAGCAGCTCATTTTTCGAGTGAGTTATGAGCCCTGAAATATCATTACTCACACAAATACATTAAATTTCACTTTTTTTTAGCATCAAAACAAGATAAAAAGATTTTAAGCCTTGTAAGGCCAATACGACCCTCTTGTGTTGACAAGAAAGGGTCTTTATTCAACATCGTGTCCAGGAAATTTACTTATTTCTGAACTAACGTGTGATGGAGATTTATTGGAGCAATTACTTGCAGTTCTTCAGAAGCATTAACATTACAGGTTTTACCTAGTTCCTTGAAAATGAGACTCTCATCAATCTGGTCACCCTCTTTATCGGGTGTACATCTCATCTAACCACTGTAGGGGTCTGCCTTTACATTGGGCTCCTTGACATCTAATTCAGGCAGGAGTGATGGTTCCACGGTTTCTGAGCTTTGAGAGTGAGGTACCACAGGTTGGTATTCCTCATTGATATCAGTCTCCTCATCAACTAACTGCTCCGCTTCTAGGTTCGTTTCCTCTTATTTTTCGTTGACCTCTTCTAGTTCAGCCTTAACTTCTAGTGCTAGGACAATTGGTTTTCTGGCGATGAGCATCTCAGGTTGGTGAACTTCTTTCTCGCTTCTCGGAGTGATGGTGGTCTCTTCTGTCTCAAAGAGAACATCGTGCATTTGTTGTTTTGGCTGCTGGTACTCTTGAGGACTAGGCTGATGTTCCGCGAGCAATTCCTATTGTTCTAAGATGTCCAATTGCGTGCTGATCGCATTAATGGTGTCTCGTAATTCATTATGATGATCGACTTGAGTTTTCATGAACTACTGGAGCAAGTTCGCCATATGTGTCATGCTATCCTCAAGAAATTTTGACCGCGTACAGCTCTGAGGGATCTGTTATTGCTGGTATTGAGGCGGAGGGTTGTTTGGGTAATATGGTGGCTCATATGCATCTCCGCCACTGATTGTGCTGATAGGGTGTGCAGTCATGGGTGCTTGAGTGTATCGTGTGTTCCACTGTAAGACATTTTCAGCTAAGTAATCAAAGAATGATAGTACCTGATCTGGATCCTCGCTGATGGGCTCTCTATTAGACATGGTCTGGACAACGTGTTTGCAATCAGGGGTAAGAGCAGTATAAAAATAATCAGCTAATTTCCATGAGTCAAACTCGTGATGTGGACAAGTACTTAGAAGATCCTTGAATCGCTCCCAGCAAGCCCGAAATGTCTCATCATCATGTTGCACAAAATTAAGAATCTGTTCCTGCAAAAATTAAGTTTTCTGTGAGGGACAAAATGCATGCAGAAATTCACGCTCCATATCAGACCAATTAGTGATAGAGTGAGGTCTTAAAGAATTAAACCACATTTGTGCTCTATCCTGCAAAGAAGCAATAAATAATTGCATTCTAACTGATTCATCAGTTCTACCATGAGGGAAAAACATATTGCCAGTTAATTCAAACTCTACTAAGTGCTGATAGGGGTACTCAGATTCCGTCCCGTTGAACTCGGGTAGCAATGACGTTCTCCCGCGCTGCATCATGAAATTAAACTCGTCATTAGATAAAACAGTGGAAGAGGATGCAATGACATATTTAAGTTGCAAAAAGTCCATTATCGTGTGCGGTGCAGGTGCAGCCATATTTATGTGTTTATTTTTTTCCAACTCAAAAATTTTTCTAGTTTTTTGTTTTCCTTTTTTTTTTTTCATAAAACTAATTAAAATGATGGGAAAAATGCTAATTTGAGACTAAGACTGACATTCCCCGGCAACGGGCTATCCCAACTTGACTCACTCGAAAAATGAGCAGCCTGGAAGCTATCCCAAGTATAGGAGTTA
Source organism: Malania oleifera (assembly GCF_029873635.1). Classification (NCBI taxonomy): domain Eukaryota; kingdom Viridiplantae; phylum Streptophyta; class Magnoliopsida; order Santalales; family Ximeniaceae; genus Malania; species Malania oleifera. The sequence goes on along the minus strand of NC_080422.1, from coordinate 52,455,847 downwards.
CGTCGTGTAATATTCAGCCAAAGGGCTAGATCGTCTCCTCAGGAAATGCATTTTAATCTCAAATTTCACGTTCGTCCAATCGAAAATAAAAATGTACTGAACTCAGTTCAGATTCAGGATTTCAAGATTGTTCAATTTCACTTTCAACGAATTAAATGACACGTAATTTAAAGTCCTAAAACTAACATTCATGTAATTAAATAGAAAAAATGGAAACCCTATACTACTTAAGGAAACACCAAAATGTGCGTTAATTAAAAAAGTAACCTTGAACTGAGAATTAAAATACACAATGGAAACTCAATCAGATCCACACACACACACACTAAAAACCAAACCTTTAACAAAATTAAGAAATTAGACCAAGAATCACCATTTAAACGCAAACACAGATTCAGCGAGAATTTAACACTCAAACAATAACGGAACATGATAAAAATATGAACTTTAATAAAATCAACCCTAACTAAATCGAGTTTCAAAAAAAAAAATAAATCTTGAATAGAAAAATAACTAATTTAATCTCCGAAAGGGAAAAACAAATTTTTCTCTTTTTTTTAATTTTATTTTTTAAATTTTAGAATCAAACGAGACGTAATTAAATATCGAACTACCAACTAAATCTACCATTAAAATAAAATACAAAAAATAAATAATTAAACAATTAACTATTGCAATGATAATAAAATATTCATAACCCTAACTTTTCAAATACCTTCAGTAAATAAGAACACAATACCATCCTATCTTAATATTAAAAGAGAAAAAAAGAAGAGAGAGAGAGAGAGAGACAGAGAGAAAGGAAAAGAGCCATGTCAGAGGAAGGTGGTGCAGCCTTGGGTTGCTATGTGCTAATCTTCTCAGCTCTGTGCTACAGCAGGAGGTCTAGCTGGCTAGAGGAACCTATCTGTGGCCTGCAGGTTGTGGTTCGCAGCGACTAGAGCTGATCGAAGATGACTCATGACTGGGGCTTGCTATTGCTGGGTGCTCGGTGGTGGCTGTCGGTAGGTAGCAGCTGTGTGTGGCTAGAAGGAGGAGCTTCACGGCTACTGTAGGAGTGGCTCAGGAGTTCTGGTGATCTGTCGTGGCTAAGGAACAAACAGGGGCCGGGAGAGAAAATGATAGAGGGAGAAAACAAGAGGAGAGGGAGAGTAAGAGAAAGAAAGAGCAGGAAGTAGAGAATAGGGATTAGGGAGAAGATAGGGAAAGAGGGAGGTGTTGGGGAGGAAGGAAGAGAACATGGGAGCAGGAAAAGAAAAAAAAAGGAAAAGAAAAAGAAAAGGAAAAAAAGAAGGAAGCTCCCTTTTGCGCAAGAAAAGAAGAGCTTAAAGGGAAGTGGGAAACACAATCCTAATATCCAAATGAAAATAACTCGACCCGACCATGCATGGCTGGGTCATATAAAAAAAAACTAATTTTTTTCTTTTTTTCCATCATTTTTTTGTTTTCCGTGTTCACAGCCAAGTTTGACCCTTCTGGAGCCTATTTCTCTCAAAACTAAAAACATAAAATTGTAGATAATCCTTTGCTCTTTCTCTAGAATTTTCAATCGTCTCGATCAAAGCTTGGACGGAAAAGTTATGCACAATTTAAGAACAGGTGCCAGTTTTGGTTCCTAGGAATTTTCCCATGATAAAAAGTTGCCAAAAATTCATAATTGTTCAATAAAACACATAAATCATACATAATACACTTTGTTAAAATATTAGACGTAATTAGACATTTAATTAAAAATAGAAGTCATAATGCTCGGATTAAGATGCCTAATTACGCAGTTTTAGCGCGTAATCAATGGCATGATATTCTTTTAAATCTCCTAGTTGTTTAGCCAACCTTTTGTTTTCCTTTTTTAAGAATGTCTTTTGATTAGACACCCTAACTAGAAATTTGTGCATTTTATATAAGGTCTTTTCTAGTTCTACGGAGGAAGACATGCTTTCAATAGTAAATTCAATATATGATTCATCATAAGATATATCATAATTATTACATGAATCATTGCATGCTTTGTCAATAGGATTATCACAAGGAATATCAAATGATTCCTCAAACGAATTAACACAATAATTTTGACATGAATCATTGCATGCAACAACAGTAGAATTTTCACAAAGATCCACAGATGATTCTCCACATGATATTTTGCAACAATCAACATAGGAATCGTCAACTGCATAACAAATTGAAACAAAAGTTGAATCATATATTTCCTCATTGATTACTAGCTCATGATTCGCCATTACCAGATCATATGATCTTGGAGCTTCTAGAGTGGCAATCTCCTTTTCCTGGGTCTCTCCATATCTTTTTTCCAGCTCAACCCAGATCTCCTGTGCACTACTATATGTCATAATCTCATAAAGAATATCAATATCTAAAGCATAGTACAATAAATCCATGGCATGTGAATTAATCATATCATAATCATTTTTATTTATTTGTGCATATCTTCCCTTAGCAGTCATAAGCCAGACCCTTTAGTCCATAGATTTTAAAAATATGCTCATTCTAATTTTCCAATGGGTGTAATTTATGCCACAAAACACTGGAGGACTGGTGACTGACCATCCCTCTCCAAATAGGGATACACCAATGCAAGCCATTGCGATCTTTTGCAAAAATGTTTAAGTCTAGTGCAATAAGGCTCTGATACCAATTATTAGCTTTGATGTATTCCCAAAAGGGGGGTGAATTAGGTATTTAAAAAATTCCTCCTAGGTTTTGTCCAAAATTACATAACCAGTATTTCACAAACTTAGGGTTTTTCTATATATCCATTAACCCAATCAATCTCAATAGTTAAATATAAACATTCAAGTGCTGGAATTTAAGATGAGGAAATTAAAAGTAGGCACAAGAAATGTTATTGGGATTTGGCCAACTGTGCCTACGTCCTTGTCTCTAGCTCGCAAGCCCAAGGATTCCAATAATGTTCACTTAACGGGTGGAGTGGCACCTAATACAATCAGGTCAATTAGCACAGGGTTGACCTCAAGCTTTACAAATTCTCCTTGCGGGGTGGAGAAGGCCCTAACAATCCTTATGGGCTGGATTACCTCCCCCTCAGTATAATCGGTACAATGATTATGCTTCTCAAGTAAAGCAGATATGTATCCAATGTAATCTATCACATGCACATCAACAATATAGGTAATGTAAGCTCAGTGATGTAATTTTGTGCAAGCGACACTCAACAAGGTATTATCACAAATATGCTTAAGAGTGTTCTAATCAAGCTATTTCTTTGAAACAGTTTATATCAAATTTCAATAACAAATCAGAGTTTCAAATATGCTAGTCAAATATTCAAACTAACTCAAAAGATTTCATTCAATGAAATAAGCACACGAGTAGTTTGAAAAATATTTTAGCTTGTAGAAAATATTTTTCACAACAAAATCAAAGCTATGGGACACTTGCAATAACAATGCAAATATCCTAAGCTTGCTAGTTTGTCCCAATACAAGATTTATAATATTGAAATCTGTGGGATAAAACTAAGCCAAACTTCCCAAAAACAATATCAATAATCAATCAAGCAAATAGGAGTTTTAGCACTATCTAGCAATTACAAGCACACTCACTAAGCTCTTACAATGCCAAGATGTATAAAAGGAATGAGTATTTAAGGGTATTTGAGTAAAGTAGGATTTTAGAGTAGAGAGGATTCTTAGCTAATGATTTTGCTAATTGCTTACTAATCCTCACTAATGAGCCTATATTTATAGGCAAGGTAAAAATTAAAACTGTTTGGGACTTGTAGGGAATTCTTAAAAAAGTTCCAAAATGTTTAAACATCATTAACCCATAATAACCTGTATTTACCTCAGTTAATATATTTTTAACCCGGTGAGGTTCGGATGGCTGAACTGTGGTTCGGTCGCCCAGCCCTTTAAATCAGTTCGATAGCCCGAGCTCAGTTTGGCGGCCCAAACAAAAGGTCAGAAACATTTCCTTGAATTTTTGAGTGGCCGGTCATAGGTTCAATAGCCCAAACTTAGATATTCGGTCGCCCGAGCTTTAATTTGAACTAACTTTCTCGGTAGCCCGAGTTGGTGAGAGGTCCATTTCAGGTGGTTCAGGCGCTCGTGGAAGGTATGCACAAAATGGTTCGGTCACCTAAGAGCCTAAGTCAACTGTTGACTTCTCAACAGTTCGGGCGCCCGAGGATTTTTGAACTCCTGGGGTTCGGTCACCCGCACTCTCTTAAATTCCCTAGTAATATTCAATAAAGTGCATTTTTAATACTCTTGAATTTTGTATGATATATGTGCACGAGTGTTGGGACCTAGAGTCATACTAGGATCTTTTCTAAATTTGTTTTGGGATAATCCCAAAAAATCTAGTGTCGCTCGACCGAAGGGTGCCCTAAGGTCATTCGGTGCCCTATGGTCAGTCTATGGTCATGTTGAGCTTAGAAAACGTACATGTATGACATGCAAAAAATTATTATAGACCATATCCCTATTTACTATCATAGAACCATATTACATTAATTGATTTTACAATATGAAATAGAGTCTTCAGGGTCTTCAGGCTTCACTTCGTGTGCCATAAATTGATATGCTAATATAAACCTACACACAAACGTGAAAGCTATCAAATACTAGAATATTTGTCATTATCAAAACCGGGTGTAACCTATAAGGTCAACAAGAATATTATGTTTTCCCAAGTTAAGCATGTTTTTCTTAGTTTTCAGGAAAAACCATAAAAAAAGTACAGAAACTATGATTTCATGAATATTATGTTAAATAATTCAAGAATTTCGTGTTCAGTACGTTATGATATGTCAGCGCAGATGTCGTGACTACATGTTATGTTATGCCAGCGCAGATGTCGTGGTTTATGTTGGCGCAGATGCCGTAATCATGTATGATATGCAAAAATTTATGAAAATATTATCATGTTAGTATTGTTATGAATATAAAACAACCATTTATTAGTATTTGAAATGTACTATATGTTATCAGAACCCAAATGGCCTAGTTTAGTTTCATGAAGCATGGTACCGTAGCTATATGTTCAAGATTATGATTATGTTAGTGCTACCATACATCTTATGTAAAGTGTGGGAGATGGTAGTCGATGTGACTTCACGGTAGTGCAGGTGTTCCCCTAGTAGTCTGACATGGGAGGGATGGACCTATCATACTTACAGACTTATGTTAATCTAGCGTGGTCGGCCAACCATTGCTAGGTCCCGCCTTTGGGCCGCACAACCCTATCATGTGGGGGCAAGACATGACGTAGCTAGCTATCCATCCTGAGTGTTATTTCATGTATTGTACAGTTATATAAGATGATTTACATGTTACAAGAAATATAGCATGATATGTATGTTACGACTACCTATGTTCATTCAGAAATTAAACAGACAATTTTTACAGACATGATTTATGTACAGTATATAATTATTACACAAAAATACCCATGTTGCCACACACTTATGCTAGTTTATTCCCCTCACTAAGAGATGTCTTACCCCAGCATTATAAACATTTCAGGAGATTCAGAGAGACGGAAGGATAGAGCTCCGCAACAGTAGAGATTGGCCATGATACCCTGCTGGAAGGGTAAGTGGTTGAGTTGGGGTCAGTTTGGTTTTTAGGTTATGACCCTAGGATACTTTCAGGTCTTTTGAGATGTTTGTATACATATCATAGATTTAATAGAACTCTGGTATTGTATTTTGGTATTGCATGGTATGTATATGATTTATGTTTCTGCTGCTTAGGTATCTGAGAAATATGATAGGTGTATCCCCGGTACCCATGGGTCCAAGATTGACTTTAGAGTGGAGCAGAAACAATATCAGAATATAGGAAATAGGATTTGAGCTTTTGTTCTGCAATCTGGAGGTAGGACTTCCATGGTGGTTTATGTGTTTTTCCTAGGGTGATGATTTCAAGAAATTCATAGTAAACTATTTCCAGGTTGTGTTTATAAAGTGTAGGACTAAATCTTGAATTAAGATAAGAATGTCAAGATATGGGGATAATATGAGTTGTTGGGTATATACGTAAATTATGAGGATAGGGTCCCTAAACTATGTTATAGGTTTTATTTTTTTTTTATATCAGGATGGACCCTAGAGGTGGCAGTGATGGTGTAGGGCCCTCGGGTGTAGGTGGGGCTAATTCAGATGCAGTATTACACAGTGTAGCTCAGCAGGTCATGACTGAGATTGCATGTAACTCCAAGGAGCAGGGAGGGTTGTCTGTAGGCCATAAGATGATAGAGAAATTCACGAAGATGAATTCTCTAACATTTTTAGGAGGAGCTGATCCTACAGTTGCCAAGAACTAGATGTAGGAAATTGAGAAGGTTTTGACGATGTTGTAGTGTACGAAAAAGCAGATAGTTTTATTTGCCACCTATAAACTGACAATAGAAGCTGAGAGATGGTGGACTGCTATGAAACTACTGGAGGAACAGAGGACGGTACCTATAGCTATGTCTTGGTGTCAGTTTAGAGAATTGTTCTTTGACAGATATTTTCGAGACACTATCAGAGAGGCCAAAGTGAAGGAGTTCCTAAATCTGAAGTAGGGACAACAATCTGTTCAGCAATACATGGCGAGGTGCATAGAATTGTCTCGCTTCGCCCCGTATATCGTTCCCAATGAAGTAAAGAAGGCAAGGCAGTTTGAAAGAGGTTTAAGGTGAGAAATATAGAAGCAGGTAGTAGTGTTGAAGATGGAGGACTTTGCTGAATTGGTAGACAAAGCAGTTGTGGTTGAGGCTAGTGAGAGGATGGATGTAGGGGAGGAAGGACAGAAAAAGAGGTCCACACTTTCAGGTTTTCAGGCAGGCTTTAGTAGGGGCCAGTAGAGGAAAGGAAATTATGGTAGAGGACCGAGACATAAGACTACAGGCGATGTCGTCACAGGTACCCTTACTATTTTATCATATCAATGTATTATTTTATTTGATTCAGGGGCCACCCATTCCTTTGTGTCTGCGACGTATGTTAAATTATCTAGAGTTAAGACCCAGTTATTAGAAGTTGAATTGCCGATAGCTACACCGAAAGGGTCAGTGATAAAGTGTTGTAGAGTGCTCAGGGGCTATCCAGCAGAAATTTAGGAGAGAGTATTGACACACTCGAAAAATGAGCAGCTCGGAAGCTATCCCAAGTAAAGGAGTTAGTCGTGTAATACTTAGCCCAAGGGCTAGATCGTCTCCTCAGGAAATGCATTTTAATCTTAGATTTTACGTTTTTCCAATCGAAAACAAAAGGTTATTGAACTCAGTTCAGATTTGGGATTTTCAAGATGGTTCAATTTCACTTTTGACGAATTGAATAACATGCGAATTAAAACTCTAAACCTAGCATGCACTGAAATTGAGAGCAAAAACAGAAACTCTAATCTAGTCAAGGAAACACTGAAACACGTGTTAATCAAAGATGGCAACCTAGAACATGGAATCAAAAATGCACAATGGAAACTCAATCAAACTCAACACACACACACTAAAATTGGATCTTTGACCAAAGAAATAACTCGAACCACAATCACAATTTAAACACAAATCAAACAAAAATTTAACACATATACGACAACAAAAGAAATAATAAAAACATGAGAAATCAAACCGGACTTAATTAAAAAAAACTAAATTAAATAACCATCGAAGAAATTAATTCAACAAGAATGAAGTACCTAACAATATTCAACTAAAAAAAAACTCAAATAACATTAAAAAAAAACTTAACTTTCTTCTATATTCAAAGAATCAAAGAAAAGTAAATAAAAGAAAGAAAGAAAGGAGAGAGAGAGAGAGAGAGAGAGAGAGAGAGAGAGAGAGAGCGAGAGAGAGAGAGAGAGAGAGAGAGAGAGAAGGCCATGGCAGGAGTTGCAGGTTGGCCGTGGTTTTGGACTGGCAGAGGCTCAGGGCTACTGGTCTTCTCGACCTTGGTCTAGCAGCTTAAGAATTGGTGCTTGTGGAGGAGATTGCGGGGGCTGGCCAAGACTGATGGAAAGCTGTGTGGAAGCCCTGCCTGTGGAAGATCAACAGAGGAGGCTGGTGCTGTGTGGAGCAGGAGTAGATGCTGGCCAAGGGTGGAAGTTGGTGCTCTGCTGGTGTGCTTGGTAGTAGATTGCTGCTGGTGTTCTTGGCAGTAGACTGGTGCTAGTGTGGTTTGCAAAAGAGGCTCGGGTGCTGGCAGCAATTGGGCAACCGAGAGTGATTCGAACAGAGGGAGAGGGGGAGAGTGAGTGATACTTGAGAAGAGGGAGACGGAGGAGGGAGATAGAGCAGGGAAACTAAGAGGATAAAAGGGAAAGAAAGCAACAGAGAAGGAGAGAGCAAGAGAGAAAAAAAACCACAAGGGAGAAAGAGAAGAGATAGGGAGAGAAGGGAGAAGAGTGGTGTGTAGGGCACACCCGGAGAGAAAGAAAAAAAAGAAATAAATAGGGGAGGGGGAAACACAGCCCTAAAAACCGGATGGAAATTACCCGACCCATATGGAGGATCCGACCCGGCCTTGCATGGCGGGGTCACATCAAAGCACAATTGAATATATATATATATTCTTTTTCTCATTTTTTTTTCTCTACGAACACTGCCAAATTTGACCTTCTTGGAGCCCATTTCTTGTGAAACTCAAAACATGGAAGTTGTAGGTAATCCTTTTCTCTTTCTTTATAAATTTGAATCTTCTTGATTGGAGCTTAGAAGGAAAAGTTATGCACCAAATACGAATAGGTGTTGGTTTTGGTTCCCGAGAATTTTCCTGCGATAAAAAATTACCAAAAATTCATAAATGGTGCAATAAAACTCAAAAATGATAAATTCGGTATTTTTTTAAAATATTGAAAAAATTTGGACACTTAATTAAAAATATAAGCCGTAAAGATCGAGTTTAAATGCCCAATTACGCAATTTTGATGCGTAATTAAGTATTGCCAACTAACTTAATTATGCTGGATATGCATGGATTTGACGTAATATTGGGTATGGACTGGCTGAAAACTAACTATGCTAGTGTGGACTACCATTTGAAAGAGGTGATATTCAAACCACCGAGGAAACAAGAATTTAGATTTGTGGGATCATGGATGTTTTCTCCGCCTCAATCGTTATCAGCTATACAGGTGAGGAGACTACTCCTAGATGGATGTTAGGGGTTTATGGCTTATGTAAATGAACTAAAACTTGGCAGTGCACTAGTGGTAAAAGAGTTTTTAGACGTGTTTTCAGAGGAATTACCCGAGTTACCCCCCGACCGCGAGATAGATTTTTGGCTCACTCAAAAAAAGAGCAGCTCATAAGCTATCCCAAGTATAGAAGTTATGTCGTGTAATATTCAGCCCAAAGGCTAGATTGTCTCATTAGGGAATGCGGTTTAATCTCAAATTTTACGTTTTTCCAATTGAAATTAAAAAGTTACTGAACTCAGTTCAGATTTGGGGTTTTTAGGATTGGTTGAGATTTCAATTCATAAATTAAAGTAACGTGCAATTTAAAATCTAAGTCCTAACACGTACTAAATTAACACTGAGAAATAGAAATCCTATGTTTAAAATATCATACACAAGCTCAAAGATCAAAACTTTACTACACAATTCAAACATGCAACTTTAAAATAAACTCAATCCAACACAATTACAAATAAAAATTAATTTCTAACACAATTAATAACTCGAACCAAAATTAACCCTTTAATACTTAAATTATGAACGAGAACAGGATAAAAATTCAAATTTCAATTAAGCTGAGATTAAAATAATCAAAACCCAACAAAGGTTAAACTCTAAGTAAGACAACGATTTTAAATCCTAAATAAATTATATATATATATATTTTTTATTTTAAGAAATTAAACCAAACCTTAATGACGAAAATTAATCCAACCAAAATTACTTCTAATAATGACATTAAAAAAAACATAAATTGAATCTAATAATAATAACCCAAAAGAAATTTAAAGTTCAAAACTTTAACTAAGATTCAACTCCAAATTAACAGTATTTAATCAATATTTAAATGTAAGAAAGAAATAAAGGAAAAAAAAAACAAAAGAACAAAAGAAGAAGGAAAGTGAGTGAGAGAGAGAGAGAGAGAGAGAGAGAGAGAGAGAGAGAGAGAGAGAGAGAGAGGAATATAGTCATGTTGCGGTGGGAGCCTAGCTAGTGGCTACAACAATCTACAGGGCTCGGGTGCTTGGCTGGCTCACGGGGTGGCTGCTGTGGAGCAGAAGTTGCTGGAGGTCCATGGGTGGCTGTTGTGTTGCTATGCTGTCAGAGTAGGAGACTCTCGGCTGGTGGTTGTAGATGAAGGTCTGGAGCAGTGTTTCGAGTCTTCTTGGCAGCATGGTGGTGGAGCAGCAGCAGAAGGAGATGGCTTGGCTGGAGGAGTCAGCCGAAGAGTTGTAGCACTTTAAAGTAGGCAGTAGCAGGCTTCAAGGAGAATCAGTAGTAGTAGCGGATGGAGAGAGAGCCAAGAGAGGGAAGGAGGGAGAGAGCAGGGATGCCAAGAGAGTGAGAGAGGGAAGAACTTGTCGGACTAGGAGACTCTTGGCTGGTGGTTGTAAACGAAGGTCTAGAGTAGTGCTTCGAGTCTTCTCGGCAGCACAATGGTGGAGCAGCAGTAGAAGGAGATGGCTTGGCTGGAGGAGTCAGCCGGAGAGTTGTAGCACTCTGAAGCAGGCAGCAGCAGGCTTCGGGGAGAATCAGCAGGAGCAGTAGCGGATGGAGAGAGAGCCAAAAGGGGGAAGGAGGGAGAGAGTAGGGATGTCGAGAGAGTGAAGAACGGAGAGGGGACTCGGGTGAGGGAGAAGAGGAGTTAGAGAAAGGAAGGAGGAAGAGAGAGTTTGAAAGAAGGAGAGAAAACGAGAGAGAGAGAGAGAGAGAGAGAGAGAGAGAGTAAGGGAAAAGAGAGATAGAGAGAGAAAAAGTAGACAGAGAGGGAGAGAGAGAGAGACAGGGGGAGAGGAGAGAGAGAGGGATTGAGAGATGGAGAGAGAGAGAGAGGAGGGGGAAAGGTAGGGACAGGAAAGTCAGAGAGATTGAGAGAGGGGAAAGAAAGGGGGAGCCTCGGGGGCTTGCCAAGAGGAAAAGAGTGGGAGAAAATATATAAAAGGGGAGGGGGGAGAAGCCCTACGCACAGCCTAGCAAGGTCAACCCGACCCAGCTTGCATGGTCGGGTCGCATCAATTAATTTTTTTATTTTTACTTTTTTTCTATTTATTTTTTTCTTCTTTTTTTTTTTCTTAGAGAACGAAGACAATTTTGATCCTTTTGGAACCCGTTTCTCTCAAAGCTTAAAACACAAAAGTTGTAGATAATCGTCTCATATTTATTTAGAATTTTGAATTGTCTCAATCAAAACTTGGACAAAAAAGTTATGCATGAATTACGAACTGATGCCAATTTTAGCTCCCAATAATATTTTCTGTGATAAAAAAAAAACCAAAAATTCACAAATTGCTCAATAAAACCCAGAAATTATAAATAGGACACCTTGTTAAAATATTGAGAGTAATTAAGCAATTAATTAAGAATATAAGTCCTAATGCTTGGATTAAATTGCCTAATTATGCAGTTGAAGTGCATAATCAATTTTGTTATCGACTTACTTCCGGGGACGACACCGATCTTTAAAGCTCCTTACCGAACGGATCTAGCAGAATTGGGAGAATTAAAGAATCAGTTGCGGGATTTATTGAATAAAGGGTTTATTAGACCTAGTGTATCGCTCTGGGGAAAATAAAAGACAGGTTTATGAAGATATGTATAGATTATAGGACGATAAACAAAGTAACAATTAAGAACAAGTATCCTCTATCCCGTATAGATGACTTATTTGATCAACTCTAGGGCACACAGGTATATTCAAAGATTGATTTACATTCGGGGTACTATCAGGTGAAAGTCAGGGTAGAAGACATCTCTAAAACAACTTTCAGGACCAAGTATGACCATTATGAGTTTCTAGTTATGCCATTTGGTCTAACGAATGCCCCTTTTGTATTTATGGATTTGATAAATAGAGTCTTTCACTAGTATTTAGACTAATTTGTAGTGGTTTTCATTGATGATATACTAGTCTACTCGAGGAGTTTCGAGGAGCATAAGAAGCACTTAAGACTGGTATTTGAAATGCTCAGGGAAAATAAATTGTATGCCAAGTTTAGCAAATGTGAATCAGGGAATGGAATTTCAGTAGATCCTAGCAAGATAAAGGCAGTGGTGGATTGGATCAGGCTGAGGAATGTTCTGGAAGTCAAGAGTTTCTTAGGACTAGCGAGATATTACCATCATTTTGTAGAAGGACTTTCAGCATTATTAGGGCCTTTGACGCGACTAACCAGGAAGAATGTCAGGTTTGAATGGGATGACGATTGTGAGAAGAGTTTCGAAGAATTGAAGCAAAGGCTTGTCACTGCACCAGTATTGACCATTCCATTAGGAGGTGATGGCTATGTGATCTACAGTAATTCATCCTTAAAAGGGCTCGAATGTGTATTGATGCAACAGGGTAGGGTTGTAGCATATGCATCCATGTTGGCTTTGGTGCAATCCTAAGAGGGGGGTGAATTGGTATTTAAAAAACAAAATTTATCCCCTAGGTCAATCCACTAATCAACGGTATTATACAAGCCTAAGGTCAATCTAGTACATGTAAAATAAATCAATGCAAATATATAATGGAATTTAAACTGCAATAGAAATCTAATCAAGCATGCACAATAAAGCAGTAAAGGAGACGACACCTAGAAATGTTATCGAGGTTCGGCCAAATTGCCTACGTCCCCATCTTGGCTAACAAGTACAAGGATTACCACTATAGGCTCACTTAACGGGTGGAGCGGCACCTAAACAAACCAGGTCAATTAGCACAGGGCTGACCTCAACCTTTACAACTAGGTGAATTAACACAGGGCTGACCTTAACCTACACAATCCTTACCAGGCTGGATTACCGCCTCCTCAAGCCATGCCTCGAAATACAACAATATTCACTCAATCAAATGGTATAGGGATTGTGCTTTCATGTAAAGCAGATATGTACCCAATACGCGTAAGTAAAAATCAATCCACACCAAACATGTATGAACTATAAGCTAAGTGGTGTATACATGTGCAATCTACACTCAATATAATATAATCAGTATGATGCCCAAGAGTGTTCAATACAAGCAATATCTTGGAATATAAGCAAAGTACTTCAATAGCAAATCAATATTCCAAAGATATGAATCAGATAATCAAACTAGTTCAAAAGGGTTTTCTTCAATGTAATATGCACAATACTAGTTTGAAAATATTTGCTTGTTTGAAAAAATATTTGCACAAACAAAAACCAAACTATTGGATACTTGCAACAGGATGCAAATAGCCTAAGCTTATTTAGTTTATCCCCACAAAAGATTTATCAAGTTAAATCTATGGGATAAACTATGTCAAACTCCCTAAAATCAATATCAAATATTCAAGGAAGGCATTGGGAGTATTAGCAATACCTAATAAGTACTGGCACACAAAATATACTCACAATGCTAAGATGTATTAAGGGAATGAATATACGTGAGTATTTGGAGTGGAATAGGCTAAAATAGGTTTTTGAGATTGAGAGGATTTTTGCTAATTATTTTGGCTAATCTCTTACTAATTATTGCAAATGAAGCCCCATATATAGAGCTAGGAAAAATTATAGTCGTTAGGGCATGTAGAGTATTATTATATTTGTTTTAAAACATTTTAACCCCATTTAAAAAAGTTAACCATGGTAAAAGTTATGGGGCAACCCAAGAGCACCGATCGACCAGGACAAGTTCAATAGACCCAAGTTCTTGGGGTTCAGTCGACCAAGCCAAAAAAGAACTGCCATTCGATCGACAGGACAGGTAAGTCCGAAGGCAATTTTTTAGTTTTGCGAGGTTCGGTTAACCAGGATCAATTTGAACTAAGCATGTCGGTCGACCAAACTGTTGAGTTCACACATGTGGGAACTCGGTCAACTAGGTTGGTGGTATTCAAAAAAAGTTCGGTCGACCAAGAGGTGAATAAAGTTGACCCCTGGGGAGTTCGGTCGACTGGGGCTAAATGAACTACATAGTTCGGACGATCGGGATGTGGTCAACCAGTTGACCTAGTCCAAGTTTGGTCGACCGGGGGCATTTTTTACTTAGGGGTTTGGTCGACCGAATGTGCACATTTGGTGCATTTTGGTCCTATTTTAAGTATTCAATCACCCATTTCAAATGATCATTCATATAAATGCATGAGTGAGTGTTCTAGGGTCATTTCTAGGTCTTTTTTAAGTGCGTCGAAAAAATCCGGTGTCGGCTGACCGAAGGGTGTTCCATAAGGTCTTTCTATAGTCATTTTGATTTTCAGGAGATGTGTAGGGACCTAGAGTCGTCCTATGGTCTTTGAGCTTTGTAGTTCCTACATGCATGAAATGCATTAAATATTATAGATTATATCCTATTTAAATATTACAGACCCAAAATGATAAATATAAATTACAACATAAGACAATCTTTAGGGTCTTTGTCTTCTTCAAGTCCATGTGCGTGCACCATATGATACCTCCGATTGGTCCTCCACACAAACTCATTAACCATTAAATATCAGAGTATTTGTTATAATCAAAATAGGGTATTAAACATAAGGTCAAAAATCCAAACATTTGAAAGAATATGAAAAGAACTATCCTACCCATGATTTAGAGTTAAGTGCAGTGGTTCATGCATTGAAAATTTGGAGGCATTATTTGTATGAAGAGAGATGTGAAATACTTTTAGATCATAAAATTTTAAAGTACTTCTTCATGCATAAGGAGTTGAATATGCGACTAAGAAGATGGTTAGAGCTCATCAAGGATTATGATGGCACCATCAGCTACCACCCAGGAAAGGCTAATGTGGTGACCGATGCACTGTGTCAGAAACTAGGGGGAATGGCACAATTAGTAGTAGTTATTCAACACCCAATTCTGATAGACTTAGAGAGGCTCCGTGTGGAGTTAATAGAAAGTGATCACCAGGCATTTATTGCTAACATGGTGGTGCAGCCTACTCTACAAGAAAGGATTAAAGCTACTCAAAAGGATGACACAGTGTTAGTAGAGCTGATAGCTAAGGTGTAGGTCAGATAGGGAGAGGCGTTTAGTATTTCTAATGATAGGGCTCTGAGCTTTTGTTCTAGGATATGCATGCCTGAAGATATGGATATCAAAAGGACGATCCTAGAGGAGGCTCACAGGTCCCTATACATGATTCATCCTGACAGCACTAAAATGTATAAGGATTTATGAGAGTCTTATTGGTGGAGTGTTATGAAGAGAGAGATTGCTGAGTTTGTGCAGTAGTGTTTGACATGCCAGTGGGTTAAGGCTGAGCACTATAGGCTGGTAAGGCAGTTACAGCCACTTCATATCCCTGAGTAGAAGTGGGATCACGTTTCTATGGATTTAGTGATGGGTTTATTGCCAACGCGGCATGGACTGAACGCAATTTGGGTGGTCGTAGATCTACTGACAAAGACTGCTCACTTTATTCCTATTAAAGTCAACTACTTCATGGATAGAATGGGAGAATGGTATATTCAGGACATTGTGCGATAACATGGTGTGTCAGCGTCTATAGTATCAGACCGAGACCCATGTTTCATGTCATGGTTTTGGAGGAGCTTGAAGCAGGTTGTGGGGTCTCAGTTATCATTTAGCATGACATTTCATTCTTAGACAAATAGACAGTCATAGAGAATGATTCAGATATTAGAGGATATGTTACGGGCATGTGTGCTAGATTTTGGGGTTAGTTGGACCCAATATATGCTGCTAGTAGAGTTTGCATATAATAACAGCTATCAGGCTAGCATCGGATGGCACCTTATGAGGTGCTTTGTGGCAAGAGATGTCAATCTCCACTATACTGGGATGAGATGGGTGAGAGGCGAGTATTGGGACCAGAGTTGGTGCAATAACCGTACAGAAAAGTTCGGCTTATTAAGGAAAGAATCAGTGCAGCTCAGAGTTGGCAAAAAAGCTATGCAGATACTTGTCATCGGAAATTGGAATTTTAAGTGGGAGACCATGTATTTATGAAAAAAAGCACCATTGAAGGGTAATGAGATTTGGGAGGAAGGGTAAACTGAGCCCTAGGTTTATTAGCCCATTCGAGATACTTAAGAGAGTGGGGTCAGCTGCCTATCGGTTACTTTACCACCAGTTTTGTCGAGAATACATGACGTATTTCATGTTTCCATGCTGAGAAAATACGTCCTAAATACCTTCCACGTGGTTAGTTATGCAGAGAGATAGAGCTTAGGGATTCACTAGCTTATGAGGAGATACCAGTGTAAATCTTACACAAGAAGGAACAAGATTTGTACAGTAAGAGAATTCCATTAGTAAAGGTCCTGTTGAGGAATCACATGGTGAAAGAAGCTTCATGAGTGGTTGAAGAAGAGATACGACAAAAATACCCACACTTATTTAGTGACGATCAGCAGTAATTAAGAAAAGATTCAGGAAAATATGTAAAGTTAGTTAGTGTTTTTGTTTTGGGAGAATTTATTTTATGTGTTTTTGTAATCTCCTAGAACTCTAAATGTTACCACGGTATTCCTCTGCCACAAGTAAGGATGAGTAATAAAATAAGTAGCCTATTTTCCTCAAAGGAATGTGTTCAATACAGATGAGAGTCAAGAATTCGTCGATGAATCTCTTCTTGAACTCGTCGACGAAGTGATGTGGCGCATCAACGAGTCTGCACTTTACATATATACCAACCTCGGATTTTCACAAAATTTTTCATTTAGCAATCCTCCCTCCCTCCCTCCCTCTCCTCTCTCTCTCTCTCTCTCTCTCTCTCTCTCTCTCTCTCTCTCTATCTCTATCTCTCTCTCTCTCTCTCTCTCTCTCTCTCTCTATCTCTATCTCTCTCTCTCTCTCTCTCTCTCTCTCTCTCTCTCTCTAAAATTGTCTCGTCCATCTTCTCTCCTCGATTTCGGCAACTTTCTTTGCCAATTGAAAGATCGGAAGCCGTCACGCTACTCTTGAGAAGATTCTCTTCAAGTCTGCTGGAGTAGATGGTTGGTTAGGCCAACTTGGGCATCATCCCAAAATTTGGGGAAGTTGGTTATTTTAAGTTTTATAAGGTATTTGGTGTTTCTGGATTGAGGATAGTCTAGTAGATGAAATAATACTGAAGTTATTTTTGGGGGAAACTGTAAATTTCAGGGTGTTGAGCAGGGAAAACACACGGGTGTAGGTGTGGTTAATTTGGTGGACTTCTCAGTAAGTGAGGTAAGGGGATAAACTAAGTTAGCATATATCATGGAATTATTTATTATTATACAACATTTATTTTAGAAAATTATGTATGATATAGAATTATGTTAGGAAATACTGTTGTTAAACAAGGAATTGTTTTTAATACGTTTTATTAGGAAATATGATTTAACTTCAGATTTTATGTCAGAGCATCATTTACATTTGTGTGGTACGGGTGTGATTTTCCATGAAAATTATGTTATACAGAATGTTATGTTTTCCCAAATTAGGCATGTTTTTCTCAATTTTTAGGAAAAACCATAAAAACAGTATAGAAACTATGATTTCATGAATATTATGTTAAACAGTGCAAGAATTTCATGTTCAGTAAGTTAGATATGTCGACGCAGATGCTGTGACTACATGTTATGTTATGCCAGCGCAAATGCCGTGGTTTATGTTGGCGTAGATGTCGTAATCATGTATAATATGCAAGAATTTATGAAAGTATTATCATGTCAATATTTTTATGAATATAAAATAGCCATGTATGAGTATTTGAAACGTACTATATGTTATCAGAACCCGGATGACTTAGTTTAATTTCACGAAGCACGGTATCGTAGCTACATGTTCAAGATTATGATTATGTTAGTGCTACCACACATCTTATGAAAAGTGTTGGAGATACAAATAAGATAATCAAACTAGTTCAAAAGGGTTTTCTTCAATGTAATATGCACAATACTAGTTTGAAAATATTTTCTTGTTTGAAAAATATTTGCGCAAACAAAAACCAAGTTGTTGGACACTTGCAACAAGATGCAAATATCCTAAGCTTACTTAGTTTATCCCCACACAAGATTTATCAAGTTAAATATGTGGGATAAACTATGTCAAACTCCCCAAAATCAATATCAAATATTCAAGCAAGGCAATGGGAGTATTAGCAATACCTAATAAGTACTAGCATACAAAATATACTCGCAATGCTAAGATGTATCAAGGGAATGAATATACGTGAGTATTTGGTGTGGAATAGGCTAAAATAGGTTTTTGAGATTGAGAGGTTTTTGTTAATTATTTTTGTTAATCTCTTACTAATTATTGCAAATGAAGTCCTATATATAGACATAGGAAAAATTATAGCTTTTAGGACATGTAGGGCATTATTATATTTGTTTTAAAACATTTTAACCCCATTTAAAAAAGTTAACCATGGTACAAATTATGGGGCAACCCGAGAGCACCGGTCGAGTAGGACAAGTTTGGTCGACCCAAGTTCTTGGGGTTTAGTCGAGCAGGCCAAAAATGAACTGCCCATTCGGTTCACCGAACAAGTAATTCTGAAGGCCATTTTTCATTTTTATGAGGTTCGGTTGACCAGGGTCAATTTGAACTGAGCACGTTGGTCAACCAGACCATTGAGTTCCCACATGTGGGAACTCGGTCGACCAAGTTGGTGGTTATCAAAAAATGCTCAGTCGACCAGGAGGTGAATTAAGTTGACCCCTGGGGAGTTTGGTCGACCGGGGCCAAATGAACTACATAGTTCGGTCGACCGGGCTGTGGTCAATCAGTTAACCTGGTCCAAGTTTGGTCAACCGGGGGCTTTTTGTACTTAGGGATTTGGTCGACCGAATGTGCACATTTGGTGCATTTCAGTCTTATTTTAAGTATTCAATCACCCATTTGAAATGATCATTCATATACGTGCATGAGTGAGTGTCTTAGGATCATATCTAGGTCTTTTTTTAGTGCGCCAAAAAAATCCAGTGTCGGTCGACCAAAGGGTGTCCCTAAGGTCTTTCTATGGTCATTTTGATTTTCAAGAGATGTGTAGGGACCTAGAATCGTCCTATGGTCTTTGAGCTTTGTAGTTCCTACATGCATGAAATGCATTAAATATTACAGACCATATCCTATTTAAATATTATAGACCCAAAATGATAAATATAAAGTACAACATAAAACAATCTTTAGGGTCTTTGTCTTCTTCAAGTCTATGTGCATGCACCATATGATACCTCCGATTGGTCCTGCACACAAACTCATTAACCATTAAATATCAGAGTATTTGTCATAATAAAAACAGGGTATGACCCATAAGGTCATCAATCCAGACAATTGAAAGAATATAAAAAGAACTATCCTACCCATGACACTACAAAAAAACTGGCTTTTAGTGACGAAAGTATTAGTGACGATTTCAATTTCGTCACTAAAAGTTTGTATTAGTGACGGTTTTTAAGAACCGTCACTAGTAGTGTAAGCATTAGTGACGGTTTTAGTAGTTGTCACTAATACAACATTATTAGTGACGGTTTTAAAACCGTCACTAATACTTTTGCCAATAAAAATTGCGTGGTAAATATTTTTCGAGCGAAAATTTTTCTAGAAAAATATTAGTGACGATTCTAAGGTATTAGTGACGGTTTAAATTCGTCACTAAAAGTCACTTATTAGTGACAATTAACAAACCGTTACTACTAAAATTTATTTAAGGGTATTAGTGGCGATTTTGAAAATTCGTCACTACTAAGGGTGTATTAGTGACTGTTATGCCACCGTCACTATTGGTCGTCTTATTAAAAAAATTAAATAAAATATTATTTCATACTATTAGTGACAGTTTTTATTTTCGTCACTACACCTTCATTATTAGTAACTCTTTTCAGAACCGTCACTAACAGTCTTTTATATTAAGAAAAAATAATTTCCGAGTACTAGTGACAATTTTGTATTTTTATCACTAATGGGTCCTTATTAGTGATGGTTTTTAGAGCCGTCACCAAAAGTTGTTTATTTTAAAAAAAACAAAAAAAATTAGAGTAGTAGTGACGTTTTTGTATTTTCATCACTAATGGGTCCTTAGTAGTGACGGTTTTTAGAATCGTCACCAATAGTCTTTTTTATTTAAAAAAATAAACAAAAAAAATTCGGAGTAGTAGTGTTGGTTTTTTTATTTTCGTCACTAATGGGTCCTCTTTAGTGACGGTTTTTAGAACCGTCACCAATAGTCTTTTTATTTAAGAAAAAAATTAGAGCAGAGTAGTAGTGACGGTTTTTTATTTTCGTCACTACTAGCCCTTTATTAGTGACGGTTTTTAAAACTGTCACTAATTGTCATTTTATTTAGCTCAAAATCTAAAATCCCCAAATTTCATAATCCCTCCTCCTTCCTGCCCCTCCCTCCTCAAACCTGCCCCTCCCTCCTCGTTCCTCAAGCTGTCTGCCTTTCGCCGCCGCCCATAGCGTCTACACACAACCGCCTCTCCTCTCTTTTCTTCCACAGTAAGCTGCTGCTGCTGCTGCTTCTTCTTCTTCTTCTTGATTTGGTTTACACTGGGTTGATCGAGTTTATCATTGCTAAAAAAGATGTGATTTTCCCCTTGATCCAGGCTGCCAAGTGATTGGATCCGTTGAATCCAATTCAACAGCTGGTCTGGTACAGTTTTTATGCTATGGTTGTGTCCAATTTTTATGCTATGGTTGTAGAATATTGGACATGATTTTTCACACTGTTAATTCATGTTGGTCATGGAGATTTTTGTCCACACGTAATTAAAAAAATTGATAAGCTCAAAAAATTGACTTTTGTTGTATTTTGTTTTAGTTTTTTTTTTTTGTTTCTTTTTCTTTACTTTCATTTTTTTGAGGATATCTTACTCTCCTCTCTGTGTTTTTCTTCTCTCAATAAATTCTCCTTTTCTACACAATTTTCTTTAATTTATTTTTTATAGAAAAAAGAAGCTTTTTAAACCAAGAGAGAAATAGGTGCAATAGCAGACAAGAAGTCATTGCACATGAAAAGGGGAAAAAAATACATCAACATAATAAAGCCACCCAATCTCAGTTAACATCCCAAAGCAGCAGCCCATAAAAACAGACTGCACTATAAGTGTGAAGTGAAACCAAATATCACACTGTGTCCCAAAGAAACCGCAACGGTATCTTCAAAATTCTAGCATTCCCCTCTAGCTAAATTCCCCAAAGCACATCATATATAACACACCCCCACAACTTCTTAACATCCTTCCCTTCCCAAAACCAGTAAAAGAAACAAGCAAGAAGTTGTCCTCTAACTTTGGAAAACTCACTCTCCACCAAAAGCTCAAAAAAAAAAAAAATGAATTCCACAAGCCCCAAAATGAGTCACATTTTCAAAGCTTTTTCCACACATAGAACACATATCAAGAGGCATTGCCTTAGTAGCCTCCTACTCTGTAGCAGATCATTACTGTTAACTATATTAACTGTCACGTTGTTTTAGTTTTTCCTTTTTCTGGTTTGAACCAGATTTTTTTGGGAGATTTCTTTTTTCTCCCTTGTAATTTTTTTCCCTTGTAAATGAAATCACTTTTGCTATTTAAAAAAATTATATTAAGTGCCACCAGCCAAACAAACACTTTTATCTTAAGAGGAACTTTAGGCTCCCATATACCTCAATAGAGAGGAAATACCACATCAGCCTTGATAAGGTGAGAAAAGAAGGGTTTACTAGAAAAAGCTCAGAGTCTAAAGACTAGACCCTACTATTGCTCCAACCAGAGATATGGCAACCATCCAGTGCAATAAGCAAATATGACAGCTAATCCACTAAAGGCATTCTAAAATGAAATTCACAAGAAAAGAATCCCTCTCAAAAAATGAGAAATGAGGAAATCACATTATTGTGGTGAGAATAAAGATTATATAAAGAAGCAAAGGAATAGGATAATGGAACTCGCCTCATCTCCCCCCCCCCCAAACCTAATGCAATAATTCCAAAAAAGGATATAGAAGATTAGTAGAATGATTTCCAAAAAAAAAAAAATTAATTAATTAATTAATCGAATAAAAAAAAGAAAAAAAATTAATTAAAATTTATTTTTATTTTATTAATAAAATATTTTAATATTAATATTAATTAAATATTTTATTATTATTATTATTATTATTATTATTATTATTATTATTATTATTATTATTATATAAATATGCACCCAAGAAGCTTCAGGTTCTTTCACGCCCCCCCTGCTTATCTTCTTCTTTTCTTTTCTTTTCTTTTCTTTTTTGCATCTGTGCTGCTCTGAACTCTCCCTTTCTCTCTCTCTCTCTCCTCTCATTCTCTCTCCCTCTTTCCTTGATTTTGTGACGGATTTTCACTTGATCGAAAATCCGAAAATACCGCTGAAATCCATTCTCTGCTGCCGTTATTTCTACTGAGCGGATCGGTGGTAGGAGCGGCATAGTCGTATTCCCTAGGGTAAGCCATTTTCCCCTTTTTCTTTAATTTCTTGAAAAATATAAGTCCAATTGACGAACGGACACCACCACGAGAATCCAGTGATGATTCTCTACAAGTCTAGCGAGACGGAATTCTCGTGGGGGTGTCGGGCCAAAACCTCAAATTTGGGGTATGAGGGTTTATTAAGGGGCTTATTTTTAATTAATTAGCATTAATTTAGAAATATTAAAATATTGAGCATCTGAGGTTGAAGTAGGATTTCTGGAATTTAGGACTCGGGTGAGCGCCGCAGGTGTAATTTTGGGACCCGCAGGTAAAATTCAGAAAATTAAGTGAGGGTGTTAAATACTAGTTTAAATATTAATTTGAGGTATATGAAGCCTAGGGAAGGCTAAATGAGTATTATTTTGGAGAAATAATTTAATTAATCTAGGGAAAATGCAAATTGCAGGAGTGGAATTTCGGCCGCTAAGGGCGTGAGATTTTGGGTTCTAGCGAGACTCTTAGTAAGTCAAGTAAGGGGAATAAATTATAACAGTATTTTTATGAAAATTATGGGTTGAGAAATATGTGAAAATGGCGTATGTTATTTTACCTGAAATTTATTATGATATAAATATCAGATGAAATTTGTGTTGCATGTGATTTATATTAAGAAATGTTTAAACTAAGTTTGATGATTTACCCTGTGAAATATGAGAATTGAAATGTGGAAAAATGATGAAAGTGAAATGTGTAAAAAATGTATTCTCTCAGAAAATGAAGAAAGGTGAAATATGGAAATGTGTTTTGAGAAATACTGAGTAATTGTGAAATAAGATATGTATATGATAGTATGAGATGAGATGAATTATGAACTGAGAAAATATCATTTAAATGATGAAATGTGTTGAGAATACTAGTATTGAAATGTGAATATGTGAAATGAAAATATTGCAATATTAATTCTGCAATATGAAAATGAGAAATATGGAAATACGTGAAATATGAATGATAAAATGCCAATACCGCATAATGATTGCGGGTATGTGGTGGTAAATCCTGTTGAATGGTTATGATATTGAGCACAGTACCGCTGCTAGTGGTGTTAGTGCAACCACATGGACTCTTGGAGCGTGTGGCGTGACAATCGACTATGCCATTGTGTAGGGTTGTTGGGCCCCCTGAGTCCGGATCAGGGTTTTAGGCTGGCCAGTCGTACTACAGACGCGATATGTGATATGATATTTGATTTAACTGGGTCGGCCAACCGCGGTTTGATCCAGCCTTTAGGCCGCACAACCTTGACCATAAGGGGAAGCATGGCGTGGATAGAAAGATCCTTAGGGTGGCCATGAGTTACAAATGCAATGTTGGTATTTGATATCGAGGATACTCATGAGCCGGAAAGTAAAGTGGAAATGAAAAGTGGAAGAATGATAAAATTGGATAAAATGAGAAATGAAAGAAAGAATGGAAATTGAGAAATAAAGAATGATAAAATTGAGAAATGGAACCGCGTGAGTTAATAATATAAATAATTGAGGCGAAGTGAAACTCTCTGCCTAAGGGCTTACTGAGTACGGTGAGTGCCCTGATCGGTATCAGATGTGGCCATATGTGGTTGCATAACGTGTTAGGGCAGAGGGAAGCTACCTGTATGGGTGGGTAATCCTCCCTATTCTCAGGAACTTCGCGGTAATTATGTGTTGGAAATTATTGAATTTGAGAAATGATTTTAAAGCTTATAAAAGCTTGTGTTGTATATCTATATAATTATGAGAATGTGAATATCAATGTATTTTCTCATATGAAACGATGATCTGAAAAGTAAAGTGTATTATAATTGTACTCATATGGCCACACATTGTAAATAATTTATTCCTTCTTACTGAGATGTGTCTCACCCAAATTATCTAATTTTTCAGGGGACAGAGATATGCCAGGCGGTAGAGCTCCGTGATCATAGGGAGCTGGGACCCTGATATATAAGGTGAGTTTGGACTAGGCAGGTGTGATTCCCTAGGGTTGTGTTGTTTTTGGATATGAGATAGTATTGTGTATTTATGTGTATATTGACACTCTGTGTATTGTATTCTAATTGATATGTATATATTGTCTTCCGCTGTTAGGTTGTATAATAAAATAACTTTTTACCCGGTACCCAATGCGGGTCGGGTCGTATAAATGATAGTAAGATTGTTGATGTGGCCGATTTTTAAATGTTGTGGATGACGTGTAATTATTTATTATTCTTGGAAAAAAAATTATACTTTTGCTCACCTTGATCCCCCTCACAACTCTCTATTAGCAGCCATTTCTATCATTTCGCTCAAAACATCCTCCATAGGAAACAAATAAAAATGGGGAAAGTGAATCTCCTTGCTTAAACCCTCTAGAAGATCTATAACCACTATTGTACCCATTAATAATCACAAAAAATAAGCATTAGCCATTAGATAAACAACCCCCTACCCAATTCCTCCACGTAACACTTGACCCCTTCCTCAAAGGCACTCTATTTAAGAACTCTCAACTAGCTCAATCACACGCCTTTTCAAAATCAGAAAATCTAATTTGAACACAATGCCCTTTTTCTTTGTATGACGAACATCCTACCACTTCAATGTCTACTAAAAATAGCATACACAATCTGCCTCTCTCCCACAAAAAACACTTTGTGCAAAAGAAATAGTATTACTAAGGAGGAGGTTAGACTTCACGTTAAGAGTCCAGTACTCCAAACTTCAAATCGTGTTGATCGAACTCTGGTACATGTCTAGAATATTAATATTTTGGAGTTAGAAGTGTTTGAAAAATGGGGAGGTAAGATGCAAAAACCCAGGAGCAAATCTGGGGGAGATTGATGATATCTTGTGTCTGAATTTTGGCAGATTTGACTGTGGTGGGAGGTTGCTATTGGATGAGATTCTCCTATTAAGAAAGAGGTTGGGTGCATCAATGTAGAAAGGAAAGAAAAGGAGGTTAAGAAATGGGGAGACATATTGGATCAGAAAGTGATGATTTGAGTTTTGATTGAGGTGGAGGTTTATTGTTGGATGAGATTTGGAAACAATATAGGAATAATTGGGAGTTGTATCATAAATCTTGAAAGTAATATGAACTTTGCAATTTTATAACTTTCTCTTGGCTTGATTTACTTAATGAATTTAAGTTAGTATTTTGAATGACTAAAAAATAGTTTAAAAAGTATATTTATTTTTTACATTGCATTTATAATTATGTAGTTTTTTCCTTATTTTTAAAGTACATGTAATTTATTTTAGTATTTTTATCTAAAAATTGAAATTCTCAAAAGGTTTACACCTTAATGCCATAAGGCTTATGCCTTGCCTACTTATCACGGGCTCCTTATGCAAAATCAGTTATTGTTATTTCATGTGTGCATCGAAACTTAGACCCATTCAAGAATGGTTACTATACGTTCATGCCTCATCGTTCATGTGGGACAAATCAATTGTTAAAATTCAATTGATTATTAGTCATATTATGTAGACTAATAATCAATTGAACATGTTGATTATTTGTTTCATTTACGATTAGTGATGTTTGTATTTCAACCACTATTGAATTGTCCAATGTGGACAGTTTAGGAAGTTGTATTTACATTCTTGTCATCGTTCACGCTTTGGTCATTGTCATTATATATTTCGATTGCGTATCTATTTGTGTTCTCTGGGTGCATAGTGGGGTGTGGTGACAATTTGTTAGTGATGGAAAACAAGCAGGTGATGTGCACTCCCCCCATCTTGTGTACTTGGAGAGCCATGGGGAGACGCTGCTGAAATTTATAACGACTGCAATGAAGGAATTTGAGCGATTGATCGTAATGTAATTACAACATTATTGAATGGGATAGGATCCACACCCTTTAGACGGAAGGTGGTTGATTATAGGATTCACAATGCATACGTCATAAACATTCTGACAATGTAATCAACACCATTTACTTGAACATGTTATAGGGAATTAATGAACATGGATAAGAGTTGGATAAATGCTCAGGGTCGGTTTTTCCCAGAACACGTGAAAGGGGTACATGATTTCATAGAGTTCGCGCATCCTCGTGCTAACTGTGCTAGTAAAATAAGGTGTCCTTGCAAGAAATGCCAAAACATAACATTCAAACACATTGATTTGGTTCATACACATTTATTAGACTTTGGAATGGACAGAAGGTACACAACATGGGTTATCCACGGTGAAGATTACGCAGTTCAGAGCAATGATGATGACGATGAAGATGAGGGGACAAATGTAGTAGGTGGTGATACACATTCAGAAGGGTTAATTGAAATGTAAGGTGACTTACAAAAGGGGATTGCAGTGGACATGGAAAACATAAGTGTGTCGCGTACTGGTGATGAATCTACTTTAGTAGGTACCATACCTTGCGATTCTAGTACGTTAAATTGACTTGGTAAACCATTTTCTAATCTTGTGAGGGATGCATGGGTGCCCCTATATCCAAACTATACAAAGTTCTCAAAATTAAAGTTCCTGATAAAGTTGCTTCATGCAAGGAAAATGCATAGGTTATCTCAGAGCACATTATGCATTTAAGCCTTATTAAGGCAGCACTGCCTGATGGTGAAACACTTCCAAAGTCCTTTTATGAAGCAAAGACATACATGCATGAATTGGGTCTCGGTTACACTACAATACATGCGTGTAGGTATGATTGTGCACTCTTTAATGGTGAACATGAAAATGCGAATGAGTGTCTAGAATGTGGTGAACCGAGGTATACAACTAATTAGAGGAGGGTAAAAAGATCCCTCAAAACTTTTTCCGATATTGTCCATTAATACCATGATTGCAACGATTGTACATGTGTAGAATAACTGCTGCAGATATGAGATGGCATAAAGAGAAACATCTTCAAGAGGAAAACACCCTTATCCATCCAGTAGACTCGGAAGCTTGGGTAGAGTTTGATAAAATGCATCCGTGGTTTGGTAGTGATCCTTGCAACATCAGACTTGGCCTTACTTTAGATGGGTTCAATCCTTTCGGTAACATGAACAACCCGTATAGCATGTGGCCAGTTATGATGATGTCATACAATATGCCGCCATGGCGATGTATAAAAGAACCCTTCATTTATATGTCTCTGTTTATTCCTGGACCGAGGGCACCTGGTAATGATATTGATGTTTACTTAAGGCCATTAATTGATGAGTTGAAAGAACTATAGGAAAAAGGAGTGGAGACATTTGATGTGGAAATCAAGACAACATTTTGGATGCATGCTGTACTTTTGTGGAAAATTAATGATTTCCCCACCTAGGGCAATCTGTCGGGCTGGAGCACAAAAGGTTACTTAGCATGCCCAGTGTGTAATAAGGATGCTAGGTCCTTATCCTTAAAGCATGGATGCAAGTTATGTTTTATGTGTCATCGTCATTTTTTATGACCTGGACATCCTTGGAGGACTCGTGGTGTCAGATGCTTTAATGGAAAACCTGAACGAAGGTTGCAACCAAACTGACTACATGGGGAAGAGATATTAAACCAACTCAGGTTGATCAGAGATATGAAATTTGGGAAATCACCTAACAGTAGAAAAAGAAACGTGTTGAGTGGGAGTTAAATTGGACAAAGAGAAGTATCTTCTTCGAGTTGTCATACTGGAAAGATCTTCCACTACGCCATAACCTAGATGTCATGCAAATCGAGAAGAACATTTGTGAGAATGTTATTTGTACATTGCTGGATATAAATGGGAAGACAAAGGACAACACAAATGCTCGTCGGGATATAGAAGATATGGGAATACGGCCTGAGTTGCATCTGATTTGTGATGGGGACAAACTTCTCATGCCATCAGCCTGTTACACATTTTCGAAAGATGAGAAGAATAATTTCTTTGAATGGTTGAAATCAGTGAAGTACCCTAATGGATATGCATCAAACATATCTCGATGCATAAGCACGAAGGAACGGAAGATGTTAGGAATGAAAAGTCATGACTGTCACATCCTTTTGCAATGAGTTCTGCCTGTTTTCTTTCGTGGACACTTGATCGAAGATGTTCGCTCGGTGCTGATTGAATTGGGGATCTTCTTTCGACAGTTGTACTACAAGAAATCGAGCGTAAACGTACTTGAATGGGTAGCGGACGACATTGTGATCATACTATGCAAGCTAGAGAAAATATTTCTGCCAGCATTCTTCGATGTGATGGTCCACCTAGCCATCCATTTACCAATGGAGGCCATAATTGGAGGACCGGTCCAATATCGTTGGATGTATCCTATTAAGAGGTAAATTATAAAGTCCTACAATGTTCTCGTGATTTCCTTGCTTTTTTTTTTTTTTTGTGTACAAGTCACTAATGCTGTGTAAAATACACAGGTTTTTATCCACTTTGAAGGGGTATGCGTGCAATAAGGCACGACCGGAAGGTTCAATCATTGAGGCATACATTGACAGTGAATGTCTTGCATTTTCCTCAATGTATCTACATGATATTGAAATAAGGTTTACTCGTGAGGAGCGAAATGCAGACGTTCATGCTATTAATATCGAAGATGAAGAACCGAGGAGCTCTATATTTCGAGGAAATGTTTGGCCGTTTGGTACACGAGTTTACGATTTCATTGATATGGACAACCTACGAAAGGCACATTTTTACGTCCTCAATAGTTGTGATGAAATTATTCCATATATCGAGTATGTGGTTCAAAACTCCTTACTTTGCATTGTATTTACATATGCATATATACTTAGTTGACATTAACATATACTATTGTTGCATATAGCAAACATAAAGCTAAACTTTTGGCTCAAAATAAAAGGAATGTTGACGAAAAACATAAGAAGGAATTTGTTAATTGGTTTGGGTGCCGTGTAAGTAACAACTACTGTCTGAGTTCTCTACAATGTACATTTTCAATATTGACGGTTTACTCATCTAAAGTCTTTCGTGATTAATAGATGAAAGTCATGTATTATAATAAAGAACCAACAGCAAGTAAATATTTGTACGCGTTGGCATGTGGCCCCGATCAATGAGTTAACCGCTACAACAGTTGCATTGTCAACGGCTTACGATTTCATACGAAGTCCCTCGAACTGCATAGAAGAACCCAAAATTGTGGAGTTGCGGTTCTAGGCACATAAGGAGATGAGGAAATTGACCATTTTGGTGTGTTGGATTACATTCTAGAGCTTCACTATGGAGTTAATAGACTTGTCTACATCTTCAAGTGTACTTGCTGGGACATTAGCAATAAAAAGAGTGGGATAAATACGGATGCCTACTTTACTAGTGTCAATTTCAGTAAAACATGGTATCAAAACGACCTTTTTGTGCTTACGACGCAGGTAGGACAAGTGTTATACCTTAAGGACACAAAATTAAAGGGTGAATGGCATGTGGCCAAAAAAATTCCTCCTTGAAATTTGTATGATATTACAGAAGTCACAGATGGGGAGACGAGTGTCAGCGATGATGCTTTCCAAGAAGATCAGCCATTTGTTAGTGTAGCAATGCAATTTGCTATTAATGTTGCCGAGGAAGGAGCCGGTTCTATACCATGAAATAGGGTTGGTGCCACAGCGGAACACGTAGGAACTGCTGACATTAGAATTGAACCCTTTGTACACGTTGACTTCATCGACAGTGATGAAATTGATGGGGAAGATGAAACTATGGTTGAGTACTGTAGTGAAGAGGAAAACACTCTAGAAAGTGAGGATGATACTGATATTGAGGACGTATAGGAAGTAAGCGTGTTCTGTTGTCACCGTGTATTTGACATGTGAAAATAAGTGAAAATATATTTACTATGCATCCATCTAATATCCAATCTTCTTATATTTACTTGTGAATTATTTTGCAGACATGGCACCAGGAGGTCGTCATCGCTTACTTCAATCTAGGCTATCGACGACATCATCCCATAAGTATGATGGATCATCCTCAAGAGTGACTGAGAACATCGGTGCTGATGTGGCACCATCTGAGCCCTCAGGACCTCAGCCTGACATGGATCCATTAGTTGGGGATCAAGCCCAGGGTGAGTTTCCGACCATAATGAGCAGAGTTGGTAAGGTTACGAGTATTTGATTTAGAATAATATATTTACTATCATTTCACGTGTATAATTATCTTATTGTTCTTTAACTCTTCTTTTAGCATCGACCTCTATAACATAGACGAGTTCAGGTCGTGGTGCAGCAAAGAACATTGCGCTAAAGAAGCGCCTGGAGAGGATTGGGCGGCGGATCCATATCGACTTTCCTCCAAGCTTTACGGGCCCACTTAACGATTGGTGCACAGCCTAGTCACGGAAGCTTGGCATTATATGTCACCAATATGCTCCAGTCACCTGCTTCACCTGGCCACAGGTGCCGTAGGCTTAGCACTTGGTTCTATATGAGCACATCTTGGTAAGTAACCCTAAAACATTTCTTTCACTTTTAATATATTACCCAAAAGATTGTCTAACATTCAATGTATATTTCATATGCAGGAAGAGTTTGATATGGACATTTTCACCGCAGACCATGTCAAAAAGGCGGTGAACACGCAG
Source organism: Malania oleifera (assembly GCF_029873635.1). Taxonomy (NCBI): domain Eukaryota; kingdom Viridiplantae; phylum Streptophyta; class Magnoliopsida; order Santalales; family Ximeniaceae; genus Malania; species Malania oleifera. The sequence continues at coordinate 52,424,846 of NC_080422.1, read as the reverse complement.
TTGTGCTCTCAGTTTAAGACCAATCGTAGCAAAATGCGCAACCTTTTTAGGGAGATAGGAGATGAGGCAGAAGCGCACCCATACGATAAGATCTCCCTAGAGGATTGGCGGGTGGTGTGTCGCCATTTTCGCAACCCTAACTATCAGGTGATGTGTTTCTATTAATTACAATAACTACTTTTTTCATATTTACGTGAATAATAAAAAGTCATTACATCTATTTTGTAGGCTATTTGTGAAAAAAATGCTGCGAATCGTAGCAAACTAGATACGACACATTGTGGTGGCTTGAAATTATTCATCAATCATCGAAAGGTAATTGCTACGAAAATATCTTACCATTACCTGACAAGTGTTATTTATATTGACACCGCTTAATTAATATTAAAGAACTTTTATATAATAATGTAACGTGATCCCATCACTGGTGACCTGGAGTCGAGGCCGGATCTTTATCAGAGAACACATCAAAGGCCATCGGGGGAGTGGTGCCAGGGTGCGCAGAGGAAACATGTAAGTCAAGAAGATTATTTAGTTCATTATCTTATTCAAAACGTCAGTTGTATTCTTATTTTTTCATTTTCATCATTTTTATGACTGAAAATAGGCAAAGATGCTTGAGCTGAGGGATGCACCCATTACAGAGGGCAGTCAGCTGATGATGGATGATGAGATTTACACTCAGGTGCTTGGGCAACGAACGGGTGGCTGGTTGAATGGTCTTGGGAGTGGATACATCGCCCCAACATCATCATCTTCTTTCAATGCGGCATCTCGCGCTGAGATTGACTGAGAGCATTGAGCCGCCGAGGCTCGAGCAGAGGAGATGGTTATCCAAATCCAAATGGTGGAAGCGGAGAACCAGCAATTGAAAGAAAATATGTCGAACTGGGAAACAGAGATGCAAGCCATGAAGAATTGGAAAGTACAGATCGAACAAATGATGCGCCAATCCCGTCCAGATGATGCGAGCGACTATTCTCATTAGAAAGTATGTAAAAGGTAGTTCATCATCCCTCTTTTATGGTTGTCTGAAATTCCTTGGATACTCAACTAATTTATCGGAATAATGAATCTGTCATCTTCCTTTCTGCACTTAAATATCAAGATATTATCTCAAATAATAAGTTAAAACTCCCAAAATTTGAACCATGATAATTTAATCAAGAGAGACCGAAATAAATGAATTCTTTTAACATATAATAATGTTAGGAATTAGTATTGGACCCAATCTTCATCATCACTAAAGCCAAGAGCCCCCATTCAAAGCCACTTCAGTATCAATTTATTCAACAATACATGGATTTAGTTCGCTTATATGCTTTTACGGAGTCCTACATTTAAGCCAGATCAAACTTCTCTCATGTGTATCACCAACACTGGGAGCAGCTTCTTCCTCTCTAGCCTAGGTGAAGAAGATCATAACAAAAAGGAGAATAAACATAACTACCAGAAACAATATCATCATTATCTGACCCTTGGCACTAGCCTTCTTCATGACCATGGCTACCTTTTTTTGCAAGAGCCCAAAGGAAAAAGACATCCTCCTATTGTTAGCTAATAACTCCATTTAACACACCAAAAAAACTCACTACTGTGTTTTTTCTGCTAGAGTTAAGACTTCAAAAATATTTGTCTCACCTGAACAAAAATATCTTGACTTCTACTTCCACATGAAATGTTCAGTTATAACAACTTATTTTTCCACTCAACTTATTTGGCATCAATGCATATAGAAACTGTGATGCCTCTGAATGAAGCAGAATATACCTTTCTTTCATCTTTATATGTAATCACTGTGAAGGTGTCGTGTCTTATAAATGGTGAGAATACACATCGTGTTGATATTACTTTCTATTATTAATTAATAGATAGTGATAATTTTGGTAATCACTTGAAGTTCATTCTACTTTCTGCTATAATAGAAAATACTCAAAATTGATTTGGGTCTGGAGAGTAATGCATTTTCTTATGTCAAGGCGTCAAACACCCCTATAGATGTTGGCCTCATGAAGGGGTGCTTTTTGGTCTATACTGTTGATGTCGCCTTCCGGTTGCAGCTATTCGTGATGCATGATTATTGTTGTGTGGCTGCTGTTAACAATTATTATATCGGTTGCATTTAAAGGTTTTATTCGTTTACTAGCATTTAAAGTTTTATAGGTATTGGTTCCTACTTGAAAAAAAAATTTACAATTTTCAGCTTTTTGAAATTAATTTTTGGGATTTAAAATGCATTTGACAGCCCTTGCAAAAGCTAAATTATTATTGCCAAGAATTAAAAAAATCAAGAAGAGTATTTATTATTTGTCTAAGGGTATGTTTGTTTCGTATTATTAATTTATATGATTGATCGGATAGACTATAATTGGATTGAATGGATTTTAAACTTGTGATAGTTATTTTATCATGTATATAATGGAGGAACATGATAAGCACATTATCCTAGCTAAAAAATTTGGAGTCATTTTTCTTAGATTACTGTTATTTTGTAATTCCTTAGTACAAAAATAAAAAATAAAAAATAAAGAATAAAACAAAACAAAAACAAAAACTTAAGAGTCACATCCCTTAGATTTGTTGCCCTCAATGTGTGTCAAGCTCCCTTAGCCAAATCTAGCCACTTAAGAATTCTAAAGCAAATGCATTCTAAAGCATTAAAGCATCAATATCAAACTTGAAAAAAAAAATGCTATATTAAACGCACCTTACAATCATCCAATTATGACAATTATTTAGGCTCAAGTTTAACAAGAGTACTATGTTGGATTCATACAATGTTAATGGGTGGTCATAGACTACCATGTGTCATTTTACGGGGGTCAAATTAGGACCATCAGTTAGGTTGCTAACATGGTGGTTTGAGACCACCCTGTATTTTCCTATGAATTGCTAAGTTTGACAATAGTGGTAAGTGCCTTAAGCACCCATTATAGTGCTTTCACTACTTTGCTGAGAAATGTTTGCCAACATGTATATCACTATACCTAGACCCTACAAAACACTTCATATAAAGCTCACTTTTTAGAAAAAAAAAGTGAGAAATGGGTCTATACCACTTTTTCTTCACATCACTGCCAAACCCACTTTGATTTTTTTACAAATGATTTTTTTTCTTGCATGTTACTCAGACTGTATTTTCAATTTTCTAAAGATTTGAACCCTGCAACAATGTGATTTCTTTTCTTTTTATTCTTTTTTTCCCCTTTTACTCCTGCATGTTTTCTGTATTGCGTGATTATCATTTGTTCCATATTCCTTTAAAGATCTTATGATTTAGAATATGCTTATTATTCTACTATAACATATAATTTAGGATGCACTTAAGTTTAATTCCAACCCATGTCTATATTATGAAAATCTAGAACATGGGTATGTGACCATATTTAGCTAAGAATGAGCAGACCTTAGAGTAAATGGTTTGAGAAAATTTGCAACTGAAGATGAGGTGATTTCTTGCCTCAATTTATTGTTAATTATCTCTTGCCTCAATTTTCCTACCTGATACTCTAGTAACTTCCCTTAGTTTGTTGTTTAAGATAGTAAAACAGATTTACTATGAAAAGCGATACCTACAAAGAAAGGTAGATAGGGCATCCTCCCTCAAAGGGAAAGAAAACTATAGAAGCACTGCCTTCAAGTCTCTTTGAGTATCAAAGAGCCAAAACCCAATCTCGAGGGAATGAACCCAAAAAGAAGCAAAAAAAATAGCTTACCCCCAAAGGAGAATCCAAAAATTTCTCCAATCTTTGAAAATTCTTGCCTACATTTCGCGCCAAAGAATTCGTAAGATAGCAAATCTTACGTAGTTCAAAAAAATATTCCCTCTTTTACCCTTCCTAAAACCCCCAAAATTCACTAATTCAAAATCACACATATTAGGTGAAGCTACCTAAACCTCACCATGACAAGGGAAAAAATGTTGCACATATACCTGGCCACCTGACAGCGAATAATATTCTGAACATTAGTCTCGTTTGTGTTGCGGCATAGCATTCAAACCTTTGGACTGAGAGCTTTATAAGGTCTCCTTTGTTGTTGCAAGCCATTCATATTAATCCTGTTAAGAACAAGAGTCCAAATGGAAGCCCGGATCTGAGGCTCAACTTCGAAGAGTGGCATATTAATGTATGAGGTGGTGTGTGAGAAATGGGTCTATAAAATCCACGGGGTCACTGGGAGCCATCTTTTTCTTTTCTTTTTTTTAAAATATTTATTTTTTGATAAATATACCACTTTTTCTTCACATCACTGCCAAACCCACTTTGATTCTTCTTCTTGGGAAAAGCAAGCTGGACTTTCTCTGATCAACTTGCATTTTTGGAAACACAAAAAACAAAAATAGTAGATTATATATATATATAACACAAAAATGACTTTCCCTGTGGCCACATTCATTGCATTGGTAAATTTATTGGGTTGTTGTTTTACACAAAAACAAAAGAATATAAATAAATAAATAAACAAGAAATACTTACAAGTAATGAACATTTTGAAAACTCCTATGATTGGAAATCCATGAATCTGAGAAAAAGAACCAAATCCATAATATTGTCAAAATCCTATATCCAACAAGCTTTTTTTTTTTTTAAATCAAAGTTAGAAATAGAATAGTTACTCAATTCACTTTTTTTTTTATGATAATTGACAAGAGAATGAGCGAATCAAGCTGTTTTACTTCTTATCGAGTCTCTTAATTTTAATTCCTTTTTTTTGTGTAGGTGGTTAAACAAAACTTGGGAATCATCTGCATGTAATATTAGATCGAGCTTGTCTTATATAGGAAAATTATATATTATGTCATAAAGTTCGAACTTCAGTTGAATAGATGATTTAACTTTTGGACTGCATGTTTGGATTGATATATCTTGTGAACTGCATACTGGTAGTGGACATTAGGACTGCATGCTTGATTGGAACGCCACCTGCATGGCTGATGCAGTGATGTGTATTGCTTGCTAGTAGATACTTTTAGGTTGTTGGATGTCTTAATGTAAATAGCATCTGTATGATGCAAAAAATATTGTGAATTGCATGCTTTTGTGACTTGCAAGTTTGGGAAATGTTCTATTTATAGACGGCATGCTGCCGAAAATTTATAGAAAATTTTAGGGAAAGGAAAGAAAAATTCAAAAGAGACCAATTTTGGACTATGTGATAAAATTTTTCTTTGATTTCTTGCTTGCTTGGTGGTTATGCCAATTTTGGTTGGAGTCTGTTATTTATGTTTGACGGTTTAAGTTTAATTTATGTGCAACCAAAAATTAATTATTAATTACCAAAAAAGTAGATTAAAAGTAATATAGGGTCCATCAGAATGGATGGAACACTAGAGGAAGTGACATTGTTTCCCATGCAAGTCTGTAGAAATTTGTTTCCCATTTTGCTTGTTTGTTCCTTCCTCCCACTCATTTTAGAGTAGCTAATGGCAATAGGGTTTGATTTTGGGAGGATGCTTGGCCTGGTTACAGTCGTTGGAGTAGATGATGCTTCATCTTCTTAAGATTTCCACTCTTCACAATGCACGTATCATCTGTTTCTTTTCTTGGAAGAGGAGCTCTCTTTCTTTTTATAGTGAATCTCATACCAACTGTGTCTACTCTATGAAATATGTTGTTTGTGGGATAATCCACTATATTCTGATATATGTGTTTTATGGGATGCATGAACACGTTACATTATTTAATGCTTATTATTTGAAGCTCCTGTGCACTCGCAAAATTCATTACTAGTTGGATTATTGTGAACTGTTTATTGTAAATACCTAGGTTTGGAGCATATCTCTATGGAAAATGTCATATTTATAGGAGAAATGCTACCAAAATTTTTCAAAAAGTGTATACTAATTTTTTTAACTTTCTTAATTTGTAGGGTTTGCAACTGTGACAACGTTAAGACAATGTCATGCACTGCAGATGCAGTTTTTCACTTTTTTTGTTATCTGAACAGATGAAATGTATTTGAATTTGAATTTTTTTAATGTATTTGTATTTAAATTTGAATTTTTATAATATATTTGTATTTGAATTTGAATTTGTATAATATATTTGTATTTAAATTTGAATTAGAATTTTAAATAATTTATGAATTTTATTGCAATTATGGTTTAATGTTATGCATAAGAAAATGTAATTTAATTATAGATTTTTAGAGGAATTAATAATTGGAAAAAAAATTAACTTCACTACTAATTGTCTAATTTAAGTATTAGTGACGGTTTCAAAATCGTCACTAATAGCCTTTTTAAAAAGTTTTAGTGAAGATTCTCAAATCGTCACTAATACTATGACTTTAGTGATGGTTTTAAAACCATCATAAATCCATAATATTAGTGACGATTCTACAGAGCAATAGTGACGGTTCTTAAACCGTCACTAATAATAGAGCAATAATGACAGTTTTAAAACCGTCACTAATACTATGGCTTTAGTGACGATGTTTTGGTCGATCCGGTGTAGAATTTATAGTGACGGGCTTAGGTTTTTAGTGACGGTTTTAATCCGTCACTAATACTCTATTATTAGTGGCGGTTTGAAAAATTTGTCACTAATGAGTATTAGTAACGACAAATATAGCGACTAATTGAAAACCGTCACTAATACTAGTAGTGGCGGTTTTGTGAGTATTAGTAACGGTTTAAAACTGTCACTAATAACCTTATTTTTTGTTGATTTAGAGTTGACTGCGGTGGTTCATGCATTGAAAATTTGGAGGCATTATTTGTACGAAGAGAGATGTGAAATACTTTTAGATCATAAAAGTTTAAAGTACTTCTTCACGCATAAGGAGTTGAATATGCGAAAAAGAAGATGGTTAGAGTTCATCAAGGATTATGGTTGCACCATTAGCTACCACCCAGGAAAGGTTAATGTGGTGACTAATCCACTATGTCGAAAATTAGGGGGAATAGCACAATTAGTAGTAGTTATTCAGCACCCGATTCTGATAGACTTAGAGAGGCTCGGCGTGGAGTTAATAGAAAGTGATCACCATCCATTTATTGCTAACCTGGTGGTGTAGCCTACTCTATAAGAAAGGATTAATGCCGCTCAAAAGGATGACACGGTGTTAGTAGAGCTAATAGCTAAGGTGCAGGTCAGACATGGAGAGGCGTTCAGTATTTCTGATGACGGGGCTCCGAGGTTTTGTTCCAGGCTATGCGTGCCTGCAGATATGGATATCTAAAGGATGATCCTAGAGGAGGCTCATAGGTCCCTGTACACAATTCATCTTGATAGCACTAAAATATATAAGGATCTGTGAGAGTCTTATTGGTGGAGTGGTATGAAGAGAGAGATTGCCGAGTTTGTACAGCAGTGTTTGATGTGGCAGCAGGTTAAGGCTGAGCACCAGAGGCTGGTAGGGCAGTTACAGCCACTTCACATCCCTGAGTGGAAGTGGGATCACGTTTCTATGGATTTCGTGATGGGTTTATCGCCAATGCGGCATGGACTGAACGCAATTTGGGTGGTTGTAGATCGACTAACAAAGACCGCTTACTTTATTCCTACTAAAGTCAACTACTCCATGGACAGATTGGTAGAATGGTATATTCAAGAGATTGTGTGATAACATGGTATGTCAGCATCTATAGTATCAGACTGAGACCCACGTTTCATGTCACGGTTTTGGAGGAGCTTGCAGGAGGTTGTGCGGTCTCAGTTATCATTCAGCATGGCATTTCATCCTTAGATGGATGGACAGTCAGAGAGAATGATTCAGATATTAGAGGATATGCTACGAGCATGTGTGCTGGATTTTGGGGGTAGTTGGACCCAATATATGCTACTGTTAGAGTTTGCATATAATAATAGCTATCAAGCTAGCATCGACATGGCACCTTATGAGGTGCTTTATGGCATGAGATGTCGATCTCCACTATACTAGGATGAGATGGGTGAGAGGCGAGTATTGGGACCATAGTTGGTGCAATAAGCGTATAGAAAAGTTCGGCTTATTAAAGAAAGAATTAGTGCAGCTCAGAGTCGGTAGAGAAGCTACGCAGATACTCGTTGCTGAAAATTGGAATTTGAAGTGGGAGACCATGTATTTCTGAAAAAAGCACTATTGAAGGGAACTGTGAGGTTTGGGAGGAAGGGTAAATTGAGCCCTAGGTTTATTAGCCCATTCTAAATACTTGAGAGAGTGGGGTCAGTTTCCTATCGATTACTTTACCGCCAGTTTTGTCTAGAATACATGATGTATTTCATGTTTCCATGCTGAGGAAATATGTCCTAAATTCCTTCCACGTGGCCAGTTATGCAGAGATAAAGCTCAGGGATTCACTAGCTTATAAGGAGATACCAGCACAGATCTTAGACAGGAAGGAACAGGAATTGTACAGTAAGAGAATTCCATTAGTAAAGGTCCTGTGGAGGAAGAGGTGAAAGAAGCTTCATGGGAGGTTGAAGAAGAGATACAACAAAAATACCCACACTTATTTAGTGGGGATCAGCAGTAATTAAGAAAAGATTTAAGCAAATATGTAAAGTTTCGTTTGTGCAGGTTAATGAGAACATGTGATAATTTTCTGTTAGTAGTTAGTGTTTTTGTTTTGGGAGAATTTTATTTTATGTGTTTTTGTAATATCCTAGAACCCTAAATGTAACCACGGTATTCCTCCGCCACAAGTAAGGGTAAGTAATAAAATAAGAAGCCTATTTTCCTCAAAGGATGGTGTTCAATACAGATAGTAAATTTTGAGGACAAATCTTTTATGAGGAGGGGAGAATGTAGAGCCCCAAAGAATTATAGGAATTAAATAATAAAAGAAATGAGAGAAAAGGAAATTTTAAAAGGGGGTCAACAGGGTCTCATCAACGAGTGCAGGGTGCTCGTCGACGAACAGGCTTCTTAGGCTCGTTGACATGGACACCTGTCTCGTCGACAAGAAAAAGCAAAGAGCGATGTTTGTAGGGCCTGCAACTCGTTGGTAAGAGTCAAGAATTCATCGACGAATCTCTTCTTGAACTTGTTGATGAAGTGATGTGGCTCGTCAACGAGTTTGCACTTTATAAATATACCAACCTCAGATTTCTGCAAAATTTTTCGTGTAGCAATCCTCTCTCTCTCTCTCTAAAATTGTCTCCTTCACCTTATCTCTTCGATTCTTGCTTCTTTCTTCGCCGATTCGACAATCGGAAGCCGTCACGCTACTCTTGAGAAGATTCTCTTCAAGTATGCTGGAGTAGATGGTTGGTTAGGCCAACTTGGGCATCATCCCAAAATTTGGGTAAGTTGGTTATTTTAAGTTTTATATGGCATTTGGTGTTTCTAGATTGAGGATAGTCTAGTAGATGAAATAATACTGAAGTTTTGTTGGGGAAAAATGTAATTTCAGGGTGTTGAGCTGGGGAAACACATGGGTGTAGGTGTGGTTAATTTGGTGGGCTTCTCAGTAAGTGAGGTAAAGGGATAAACTAAGTTAGCATATTTCATGGAATTATTTATTATTATACAACATTTATTTTAGAAAATTATGTATGATATAGAATTATGTTAGGGAATATTGCTGTTAAGTAAGGAAATGTTTTTAATACGTTTTATTAGGAAATATGATTTAAGTTCAAATTTTATGTTAGCATCATTTACATTTGTGTGGTACAGGTATGATTTTCCATGAAAATTATGTTATATAGAATATCATGTTTTCCCAAGTTAAGCATGTTTTTCTCAATTTTCAGGAAAAACCATAAAAACAATACACGAACTATGCTTTCATGAATATTATGTTAAACAGTGCAAGAATTTTATGTTCAATATGTTAGATATGCCGGCGCAGATGTCGTGAGTACATGTTATGTTATGCTAGCGCAAATGTTGTGGTTTATGTTGGCGTAGATGTCGTAATCATGTATGATATGCAAGAATTTATGAAAATATTATCATGTCAATATTGTTATGAATATAAAATAGCCATATATCAGTATTTGAAACGTACTATATGTTATCAGAACTCGGATGACTTTGTTTAATTTCACAAAGCACGATATTGTAGCTATATGTTCAAGATTATGATTATGTTAGTGCTACCACACATCTTATGTAGAGTGTTGGAGATACAAATCAGATAATCAAACTAGTTCAAAAGGGTTTTCTTCAATGTAATATGCACAATACTAGTTTGAAAATATTTTCTTGTTTGAAAAATATTTGCGCAAACAAAAACCAAGTTGTTGGACACTTGCAACAAGATGCAAATATCCTAAGCTTACTTAGTTTATTCCCACACAATATTTATCAAGTCAAATATGTGGGATAAACTATGTCAAACTCCCCAAAATCAATATCAAATATTCAAGCAAGGCAATGGGAGTATTAGCAATACCTAATAAGTACTAGCATACAAAATATACTCGCAATGCTAAGATGAATCAAGGGAATGAATATACGTGAGTATTTGGTGTGGAATAGGCTAAAATAGGTTTTTTAAATTGGGAGGATTTTTGTTAATTATTTTGGCTAATCTCTTACTAATTATTGTAAATGAAGCCTTATGTAGTGACTTGAAAAATAAAAGTACTGTAATAATAAAGAGGGAGGAAAATGGAAATAGGAGCAGAAGGAGGCAGTAGATTTCGACAACATCGCACTTTGGGAAAATACCAAAATAAATTTATTAGGGCCTCGTCGACGAATACAAGGGATTTGTCGACGAACACAAGGGATTCGTCGACGAGGGTATAGAAGGACCTCGTCCACAAGGACGAGCTTCGTCGATGAGAAAATACCGAGGGAAGAATTTGGGCTACTCTGAATTTCATCGACGAAGGGTAGGGTTCGTCGACAAAATTATTTAAGGACTCGTCGACGAGATGATATGGCTCGTCATCGAATCCCGCAGTATAAATAGTGCTTAAACTCAGTTTTACGCAGAATTTCAGCGCCGCTCTCTTGTCTCTCTCTCTCTCTCTCCTACAGCCTCTCTCTCTTCTCTCTTCGATTTTGGCCCCGTCAGTCACTGGATCGACGATTTGAGGCCACCACGACGCTCCTCATGGAGTTCTCTGCAAGTCTGCCGAAGCGAATCGTTAGTAGTATGAAGTTGGAATTCATCCCAAATTCAGGGTAAGGCCTTTTAGTCAATTTTTGGCCTTCTGACAGTTATAGGAAATGATGTAGGCAAAGAAATATTGATATTCTGTTCTGAAAAATGTTGTTTTTAGGGTGTTGTGTAGGAAGGCCCCTGCGGGTTTTAAGCCAGTATACCATAGGGGCTTTTCAGTAATCAGGTAAGGAAAATATGCTATGTTAGACAATTTTACTATGTTTCAGTATAAACTATACGTTTTAATTAGATGATTATTCACGATAGAAATTTATACAATTTATCATTTATATATAATATGTTTAAAATTTTTATGTGGCTTGAGAATATGGGTATATGTTTAAAATATGCTATGTTAGACAATTTTACTATGTTTCAGTATAAACTATACGTTTTAATTAGATGATTATTCACGATAGAAATTTATACAGTTTATCATTTATATATAATATGTTTAAAATTTTTATGTGGCTTGAGAATATGGGTATAGTAAAGAAACATGTCTTACAGTAGCTTTAGGATATGTTTTACAGAATAAACAGCCAGTAGTTATGTTTTATAGTAATCACAGAATACCATGATTATACAGTTATCAATACCATGACTTATAGATTACAGTTCAGTTCAAAAATACAGATGATACAATTACAGTTTATTACAGTGTCATGATTAATACAATTATTACAGAATCATGGTAAAATAGTTAGTTGTATATAGAAATATATTATATAGTATCAGACTCTGTTGGACCATACAGCAGAGCACGGTACCGTAGCTACAAATATTCAGTTTAGAGTGCAACCACCTATTCAGATAATACATGGTAGTAGGTCGATCGTATAGTGCCCTAACGTGGACAGGCTCCCCATCAGATATGGGTTGAGGAGGGCAGATCAGACCGAGGGAGTACAGTGGTTTACTCTGGTCGGCCAGCCAGGGTAGATCCCACCTACGGGCCACACAACCCTGTCATAAGGGGTTAAATCATGACACACAGTTATCCACAGGGAAGTTTTCAGTTATTATTATGTATATATAGATTTACAGAGACAGAGAATATACTTATGTACATTAGAAGTATTTTAAATAGTAACCTAAAATACTGATATGTTAAGCAATATGGAAATGGTAGTGGGTTCTATTACTTGTACTGTATTTACAGATCCAATTATACATGATTTTATAGAAACAGATTTTCATAATATTGTAACCCATCTGCCACACACTAGCAATAGCATATTTCGTCTTACTGAGCGTTGGCTCATCCCAATTACTTTAACATTTTTCAAGTCATCCAGGTAGGCGAGTAGATCAGGCTCGCCGATAGAGGGGCCTCAGTATTGCCCTGATATTAGAGTAAGTATTTTTGGGAGTATTTTGTATAGCCCTATCCAGTTGAGGATATTTCTGGGGAACAGTTATATATGTATACTTTAGGAAACAATTTAGCGCTCTAGTATTGTATATAATTACATATGGTTATGTTTATTTGATTTCTGCTTCTCGCTGCTTAGGTTGATGATTGGGTTTAATCCAGTGTGGTATCAGAGCATTTTAAACATTATAGTATACCAAAAAAAAAAACCCATTTAAATAGCAGGTCGTTACACCTTATATATAGAGATAGGAAAAATTATAGCCTTTAGGACATGTAGGGTATTATTATATTTGTTTTAAAACATTTTAACCCCATTTAAAAAAGTTAACCATGGTAAAAATTATGGGGCAATCTGAGGGCACCGGTCGACTAGGACAAGTTTGGTCGACCCAAGTTCTTGGGGTTCGGTCAACCAGGACAAAAATGAACTGCCCATTTGGTCGACCGAACAAGTAAGTCTGAAGGCAATTTTTTAGTTTTACGAGGCTCGGTCGACCAGGGTCAATTTTGAACTGAGCATGTCGGTTGACCAGACTGTTGAGTTCCTACACGTGGGAACTCGGTCAACCAAGTTGGTGGTATTCAAAAAATGCTCGGTTGACGAGGAGGTGAATAAAGTTGACCCCTGGGGAGTTTAGTCGACTGGGGGCAAATTAACTACATAGTTCGGTCGACTGGGCTGTGGTCAATCAGTTGACCCGGTCCAAGTTCGGTCGACCGGGGGCATTTTGTACTTAGGGGTTTGGTCAATCGAATGTGCACATTTGGTGCATTTCGGTCCTATTTTAAGTATTCAATCACCCATTTCAAATGATCATTCATATACGTGCATGAGTGAGTGTCCTAGGGTTCATTTCTAGGTCTTTTTTTACTGCGCCGAAAAAATCCAGTGTCGGTCGACTAAAGGGTGTTCCCTAAGGTCTTTCTATGGTCATTTTGATTTTCAAGAGATGTGTAGGGACCTAGAGTCGTCCTATGGTCTTTGAGCTTTGTAGTTCCTACATGCATGAAATGCATTAAATATTACAGACCATATCCTATTTAAATGTTACAGACCCAAAATGATAAATATAAATTACAACATAAAACAATCTTTAGGGTCTTTGTCTTCTTCAAGTCCATGTGCGTGCACCATATGATACCTCGGATTGGTCCTGTACACAAATTCATTAACCATTAAATATCAGAGTATTTGCTATAATCAAAATAGGGTATGACCCATAAGGTCAACAATCCGGATAATTGAAAGAATATGAAAAGAATTATCCTACCCATGATTTAGAGTTGGTTGCAGTGGTTCATGCATTGAAAATTTGGAGGCATTATCTGTACGAAGAGAGATGTGAAATACTTTTAGATCATAAAAGTTTAAAGTACTTCTTCATGCATAAGGAGTTGAATATGCAGCAAAGAAGATGGTTAGAGCTCATCAAGGATTATGATTGCACCATCAGCTACCACCCAAGAAAGGCTAATGTGGTGACTGATGCATTGTGTCGAAAATTAGGGGGAATAACACAATTAGTAGTAGTTATTCAACACCTGATTCTGATAGACTTAGAGAGGCTCGGTGTGGAGTTAATAGAAAGTAATCACCAGACATTTATTGCTAACCTGGTGGTGCAGCCCACTTTACAAAAAAGGATTAAAGTCGCTCAAAAGGATGACATAGTGTTAATAGAGCTGATAGCTAAGGTGCAGGTCAGACAGAGAGAGGCGTTCAATATTTTTGATGACGGGGCTATGAGGTTTTGTTCTAGGCTATGCGTGCCTATAGATATGGATATCAGAAGGACGATCCTAGAGGAGGCTCACAGGTCCCTGTACATGATTCATCCTGACAACACTAAAATGTAAAAGGATCTGTGAGAGTCTTATTGGTGGAGTGGTATGAAGAGAGAGATTACCGAGTTTGTGCAACATTGTTTGACGTGCCAGTAGGTTAAGGCTGAGCACCAGAGGCTAGCAGGGTAGTTACAACCACTTCATGTCCTAGTTTCCTATGCCATAATCAACTTACTTCATTTATTGCTGTCAAACAAGTTATGTTTTGATTAGCTAATTTCACAAGATTTATGCAATAGACATTATTTATTCTATGGGCTATAAACAAAGTTTCTTTGTTTTTAGGATTTTGGATAACACATTTTTCTTTCATAAAATATATTTCGAACCCTTTGTCACTCAATTGACTAATGCTTAAAAGGTTATGTTTTAATCCTTCTACCAATAGCACATTATCTATTGTGAGTGAAGGTTCTTTACCAATTTTTCCGATGCCAATGATTTTACCTTTGGCATTGTCGCCAAAGGTGACATATCCCCCATCCTTTTGTTTTAAAGTAGTGAACTTGGTCTTGTCACCGGTCATGTGCCTTGAGCACCCGCTGTCCAAGTACCATTTGTTCGTTGTCATTTTTGTCCTAAGGAAAACCTACAATGAGGGAAACTATGTGTTAGTTTTTGGAACCCAAATTCTTTGGAATTTCTTTGTTTTGTTGTCAGTTCCACTATTTGCTTTCCATTCTCCTTGAACTTTAACATATTTTCTTTTTAATGGACAATTAAACATCACATGACCTTTAGTCTTGCACATATAGCAAGTGGTGTGTTCATATTTGCTATTTGATGAAGTGCTGGCATAGTATTTAGCTTCCTTGACAAAGTATCTCATGTATAACTTTTTATTCCTTTTATTTGTTTTACCGTTGTAGCCTATTCCTTCTTTGTTCCCATGAAGCCTTTGCTATCCAATCATCTTTTCAAAGTTTTCTTTACCTTTGGTAAAGTTATGGATAGTCTTTTCTTTATATTCAACTACCTTTTTGAGTTCATTTATTTTTAGATCCTTTTTATTCAAATTATCTTTATGAGTTTTACCTAACTCTTGTGTTGCTATATTTGTTTCTTCTTCCAACTTCTTAATATGAGAATTTTTTTCTTCTTTAATAGCTTTGAATGATTCAAGTTGCTTCACAAGTTCTTTATTTTGATCTTTCAAAGTTATATTTCTCTTAGAAATTTTTATGAATCTTTTATGTAGTTAGAATAACTCAGCTTGTAATTCCTTATAATATGGCATACTATCACATGACTCATCACAAGATTCATTTTGAGATTCGTTTGAGGAGTAGTAAGAGTTTACCTC
Source organism: Malania oleifera (assembly GCF_029873635.1). Lineage (NCBI taxonomy): Eukaryota > Viridiplantae > Streptophyta > Magnoliopsida > Santalales > Ximeniaceae > Malania > Malania oleifera. The sequence continues at coordinate 52,409,273 of NC_080422.1, read as the reverse complement.
TTCGTCATTCGCCATGAAGCATATATTTGCCATTATTTGTTCACTTGTTTCGATTTCTGTTTTGCTAGAGTTTGAGTCATCCCAAGTGGCCTTCATAGCTTCCTTCCTTTTCTTCTTGTCATTCTTGAGCAATGGACAGTTCGGTTTGATATGCCCTGGTTTTTTGCAATGATAACAAATTGGTGGTTCATTCTTACCTTTATTTTCTTTCCTACTTGTCTCTCCTTTTTCGGGTTTCTTTTTATTAAACTTTCTAGGAAATCTTTTATTTCTTCTGTAGAATTTTCCTAGTCTCTTAGTAATGAATGCTAATTCATCTTGATCTAAGTCACTTGTTTCACTTTCTTCTTCACTAGTGTTGTGACTAGATGCTTTTAGTTCTTTGTATCTTTTATACTTTGGTTCAGGATTCCTTTTTTTGAAGGCCATTTCATAGGTGAGAAGTGAGCCTATAAGTTCATCCAAAGAGGTAGTCTTAAGGTTTCTACCTTCTATGATAGTTGTAGCCTTTGGTTCCCATATAGAGGGAAGGCCTCTTAGAATTTTTCTGATCATTTCATAGGTAGTAGTATAGGTTTTTCCTAAGGCACTTAAGGAGTTTATTATGTGGGTAAATCTAGTGTACATGCTTGATATTGTTTCTTCAGAATTCATCTTGAATGCTTCATATTCGCTTGTTAACATGTCTATCCTATTGTCTCTAACATCAACTGTTCCTTCATAAGTTACTTCTAATTTTTCCCAAATCTCCTTAGTTGTTTTGCAGGCCATGACTCTGTTAAATTCATTAGCATCTAATGCACAGTATAACGCATTTATAGCACTTGCATTTATTTGAAGGATTTTGTAATCTAAGTCGGTCATATCTTTCTTTTCTTTTGGAATCTGTTTTCCATCAACTATCTTAGTGGGAATAAGGTTTCCATCCATAACAACTTCCCATGCTTTCCAATCCATGTGTTGGAGATATATTTCCATTCTCTTTTTCCAAAAGGTATAATTGTGTCCACAAAAGATTGGTGGACGGGTTAAGGATTGGCCTTCACTGAAGGGTGCTACTCCAATATTTGCCATTTGACCTTTATATAGTTTCTTGTTAGGAATTTCTATAATTAGGCTCTAATACCAATTGAAATTAGGAATAGCTTCCCAAGAAGGGGGGGGTGAATTGAATTCTTTTTAATTTTAATATTTTTTAAGCTTTGCTTATGACACCAAGAAATAAACACAATGAATAACTAATAATCACACTTAAAAATACTGAAATTTAAATTCACAAACCAATCAATTAAACTTAAACAATTCAACCACTCAAGCAAGAGTCTTAGTACTTTTATCAATTTCCCTGTAGATGTTCACAACCTTCTTTAGATAATCTCTTCGTATGCACTTCTCTTGATCAATATTTTCGCAAATTAACTAACGTACTCCCTTTTGGATTTTCGCAAACGGTTAATCAAAACGTACTTTCTAAATATCAAGAGTCTTTGTTTCTTTCTCACTTTAGAACCTGCAACCTGCACTTTAAATCACACAACAATAGCTTGTACAGAAAATAGAAAGTAAAGAAGAGAGAAAGACACAAGGTTTTTTATGAGGTTCGGCTTCAACACAGCCTACCACCTCGCCCTTGGCAAAATAATGAAGGGTTCCATTATAGCAGTTCCGTTACCGGGTGGAACAACGCCTGTTTACAATCACTCCTTTGTTAAGGCTAGAGCCCGCCTTCTCCAAACAATATACCCTTTTTTGGTCAACAATCCAACAACCTAGAATCGTCCAAAATCTACAAAAGAGATGTCAAAAAGCTGGAATACAAGAGATGCTCACACAAAGAGTAGGTTAGTACAAATTGAAACTATGTACTTCAAAAAATAAATATCAAGAAAGAAATACACTTTTGAAGCTTAACAAGGAATTCACAAAATTCCTTTTCTTCATATGAGAAATCAGTAATCTAACTTCAGGAATTGATGAGCAAGAATATCATAATCACAGCACTTTCAACTTGGAAGAGATTGATCAAGGTGAGACTTTGAGAGCAAGAGAGTTTATGAGAGATTTTCAATGCTTGGTGTGTTTTTGATTTACAAAACCATGTATTTATAGGCTTCCAAACAAGTTTCCTTGTTGCAAGAGTTTCCCAAGTTTGTTAGAAAATTTGGAGCTCAAACGACTATAATTTAAAAAATTAGATTTTAAAAAATTTTCCCGTTCAATAGTGTTCAGATGTCTGAAGAGTCGAGTTCAGTCATCTGAAGTTCCTGAAAGCATTTTAAAAATGTACTGGACACAGGGTCAGATGTTTGAAGAGAGGGTTTAGACATCTGAGGTGTTGGGTACAAATGTCTGAAGTATTGAGTTCAGACATCTGAACAGCTACTGTATGTTTCAATTTTGTCCCAAAAAATCTTTAGATGTCTACACTTATTCTTCAAACGTCTGAAGTAATTCTTTAGATGTCTGAACATGAAGTTCAGCCATCTGGAGTTACCACTTCAGTCATCTGAACAGATAAACTGAGTTGCACTCACAACCAGTGATTGAGCGTTCCTCTCCACCCATCAGTGGTATCAGAGCATCCAGGTACGTCGGACTACCAAACAGAGGTGAACAGAGGAGAAATTCAATTTTCTTCCCAAATTTGAAGTTGCTCAACATCTAAAATTGACTTGACCATAGTGAAATTCGCATCGAGACAATTTCAACGGTGAAAACAATGTCTTAAAAGGACTCTGGGAAACGCTGCATGTGCTCACACGCGCCCCCAGCATTTTTAGCACCTTTCCCACACGCTGCATGTGTCGACGAAGACTCCATGCGCCTCGCAAAAGTCTTCCTCGCCCGGCTGGTGAAATCTGACCCGACCACGCCGATCCACAACCCAGCTCAGCGACTCATGACCTACAACTTGAATTCGTCCCTAAAACCTGACCTGCCTTACAATCGCATCCATCCGCCAACACGCGGCACACGCAGAAGCTGGTGCAGGACTGATGGTGGGGTCGGGGGTTAGTGATGCGGCGAAGGAATCTGTGGAGAGACGAAATTGGGAGGTTTTTCCGTCAGGGCTCGTGGCTGGAGTTACTGGTGAGGTTAGAGAGGGAAACTCATGGAGAACGGTGTACTGATGTTTGGCTGTTGATTCTAGCAGCAGGAGGAGGATTGAAAGAGTGATGGCAGCAAGATGGCGATGGCGTGGAGTTCCTCGTTGTGGGTGTTGGACCAGGCATTGGCAGCATCTAGGCTGGCGGCGATGGCCTATAGGTCATCGTTGCAAAGAGCTAGGTGTTGGCCGGAAGTTGGTGCAGCGGAACGGTGACGATGATGGTGGTATCGAGGGGCGAGGACGACAGCAACGATGATGGTGGGGAGAGACAATGGCGATGGCGTTTGAGGGGCTAGAGTCACGTTAGAAAAACTAGAGCTAGTGTGATGATGGAAGAGAGGGTGATCGGAGCTATAGTTGTTGGCCGTGAGTGAAGGATGATGGGGCATGAAAAAGTGAGTCGTGAGGTTGAGGGTGATCGGGGCTGTTAAATGGAGAGGCTGCAGCAGTGTTGTGTGGGTTAGAGGAGCAGCAGCAAGGCTGTGTGGGTGTGTGCGTGAGGAAGAATTAAGGAGATGGAAAGGTTGGTGCCCTCACGCCCGTGAATGTGTGTGTTCCCTAATGCCTTTATATAGGCTTTCTTCCTAAATGATGGGTAGAGGGGACACTTAGTCACTGGTTGTGACTGAAAGTTAGTGAAAATCAATTGCACAATAAACACTTTCAATTTATTTCAAACTGAATTACAGAGGATAATTAAAATTACTCTCGCTCACTAGTTATTCACCCTATCTACACCATATAATACATTGCACACACACATCTGTTTATAGAAAATCATACAATAGTATAATCAACAATGGTGGGAATTAATCTTCAATGGAGGTGGGCTAGTAGGTGGAGTAGGTCGCCTGTCGACTCCAAAAAATTCAACAACGGTGGGTTGCTGGCCATCTCTAGTAAATTTTAATTTCCAACATCCCCCCTTAAACTTGACTCTCCTGGTTTTGTCATTTCGAGCATTGTCTTCAATTTTGCAAACATATCATGCCTAAGTGGCTTTGTAAAAATGTCAGCATTCTGATCATATGTTCTGCAAGATATCAACTTTACTTCTTTCTTCCTATAGCCCTTGGGGACAAGTCTTGCTTTGTATCTGTGGACTTCTCCTTGAGCGTTCTTCTTAGTCTTGTAGACCCATTTTACACCAATAGTTTTGCGGCCCTTTGAGAGATTCGTCAGCTCCCAAGTCTTGTTCTTCTCGATGCATTGAATCTTCTCATCCATCGTTTTCTCTATTTTTTTTCTTCGTTAGCCTTCTCAAAGCTAATCGGGTCGCTAGTCAGCAAAATACGGTTTATAGTAACATACTCTTCCATTGGTTAACTATTTTCATATAGATTAGCTAGGTTACGGGCACCTCTAGGCATTATGTCTTAGATTTCACGCTTTATTGATGATGAAACTTCATTCCTCTGTGGTGATCCATGTGGAGGTGTCTGTGTCTCAGGAACTTGTGACTCGATAGCCACTTCTTTTTTCTGTGTGGGTTCTTCTGCTTCAAGTGTCAATTCCGCATCTTTGGATGATTCAACCTGGTCCCATTTCCAGGATTCATTTTCTTCAAAAATGACATCTGTTAGCCTAACAAGGCTTTCACCTCTTGTTCTAATGATAACAAATGAAGAAAAAGTTAATGACATTATGTGTTCAAATAATGATGTTTTCAGGAATCTGAAAAAGCCAAACTCAACAAAGCTTCAAAAGATTACCAACAAGCTTAAAGGTGTATGTTGTGTCATGAAGTGATCAAACCAGGAAGCACAAAGACATTTCAAGATGAAATGAACCTAAAGCTCCAAGATGATCATGAAGTTTCAAAGAACAAGAAATGTTCATCTTGTTAGGAAATCTTCATGTAAGTACTTCAAAGTTAAAAATGTCATTGTGAATGAAATGAAGCTCATTAGGGGATAAAGATGGACTTAGAGACTTTATTTTTAGACCCCCAGAAAATGTTTTTTAGAAGTAAGAAAGCAAGGAAAACAAATATCTTTGAAAAAGAAAGAAGGATTCTTTTTTTTTTGTCCACGCGACTAAGGTTTTACCCTCAGGCGACTGAGGATTTTATTGAAGCAAATAACAACAAATAGTGTGTCTTCAGGCATCTGACCCTATGTCTTCAGGCTCCTGAACCCACTTCATGCTACTGAGGTTGCACCTCAGGCAACCGAAGTACGGCAATGGGCAGATTTTTCAAACTTCTATTTTTCAAATTTAATTGACTTGTAACCTAATATTTTTGGAAACTTTGGGGGCACTCCAAGCAAACTTAGGGAGCACGAATGAAAGTGTTTTTGAAGCCTATATATACATGGTTTATGAGAATCAAAATACACCAAGCATTGAAAAATTCTTTCAAGATCTCTTTCACTCAAAGCTTTTTGCTATTTGTTTTAAAGCTCTGAATTGTTGCAAAATTTCTAAGAAATCTTTGAACTTTTACAACTTCTTTGAAGTATCTGATTTAAGTTCTTGATCCTTATCAAATAGAAGTAAACCGATGATATTTATATTGAGCTTCTTACTTCATTCTTTTGATATTTTGAATTTGAAGTATATTAGTTTCTAAAGTGTACTAATTAGCTCTTTGTGTGACCATTATTTGTATGCATCTATTTGAATTATTTCTTGTAGATTGACGATTCCAAGGGTTGTTTAGATCGTTGGCTAAGCAAGGAGATATTGCTTTGGGAGGCGGGCTTTAGCCTATGTAAGGAGTGATCGGACGAGGGGATATCGTTTGGAGAAGGCAAGCTCTACCCTTAACCAAGGAGTGTTGTAAAGGCTTGTTCCGCCCATTAAAGGAACAGGTTTATTGAATCCTTTGGTGGTTTGCCAAAGGTGAGGATGTAGGCTGGGTATAAGTCGAACCTCGTAAAAATCTCCGTCTCACTCTCTTTTTCCCTTACTTTTAATTTTCAGTACTTATTTCAATTGTGTGGATGGTTTAAATTTGAAAATCATACAAACTACGTATATTTGGAAATCAAACAAACTTAAGGTTTAATTTTGATTTGGGATTGCAAAAACCGAAAGGGAGTACGTTGTTTAAACCATACTTTGCGGAAACCATACGGGAGTACGTTACTTGGTTAAACATTCCGAAGATAAATTAACTTAAGAGTTTATTTGAATTCTGAAGCTTGGAAAGAGTAATTGGATTTTATATTGAACATCATATTGAAGAAGAAATTTCATATATACTGAGCTTTGTTCAATCATATTCACCACAGGGCTAAACAGAATACAAAAGCTATAAGTTACATATACTATAAATATATTGTGATTGAATGGTATAAAGTTTGAGATTGAGTGAACTATGTTTATATTTCAGAAAGTACTGAATCTTGAATTTTCCATCAATCTAATAGTGCTGCAGTGAACTTATATTTGGCAAACAAATTGTGGTTGAAGATTGAATGTTTTATTAGTTGTCTTATTGATTGTTTAAAGGAAACCAAGTTCTTGTTTGATTGACAAAATAGATAAACAAGCCAAAGAATTGGTTAAATATTAAAAGACGTTAAGGACTTTAAAAATAAATATTTAAAAAAGCCAATTCACCCCCCTCTTGGGAAGCTATTCCTAATTTCAACATCCCGATAGTGAATGACCTTCTTGTTGATGGGATTGTAAAATCAATATCCCATGGTGTTGTCACCATATCCAACAAGGATACACTTCTCTCCTTTTTCTTCCAACTTTGTCCTTCTTGCTTCTGAGATCTTGGCATAGGCTATGGATCCAAACACCCTAAGATGACTTACACTGGGCTTGTGAGTACTCCAGGCTTCATGTGGTGTCTTTGTATCAAGACTCTTCGTAGGACACCGGTTGAGTAGATAAACTGCACATGACACTGCTTCTGCCCAAAAACTCTTGGGCACATTCTTATCCTTTAACATGCTCCTGGCCATGTTAAGGATTATGCGGTTCTTCCTTTCAGCTACACCGTTCAACTGGGGAGTGTAAGCCGGTGGGAACTATTTTTGAATCCCTTGTTGCCTAAGGAATTTCAGGAAAGCTTCGTCCTTGTACTCACCTCCTTGGTCTGATCAGAGTGACTTGATGTGATAGCCACTCTATTTCTCCATAAGAGTTTTGAGCTCTTTGAACTTGTCGAACACCTCTGACTTACTTTTCAGGAAGTAGACCCAAGTCTTCCTACTGTCTTTCCTAGGGTGACAATTTCAGGAAATTCATAGTAAACTATTATTAGGTCATGTGTTTAGGTTGTAGGATTGGATTTTGAATTAAGATTAGGGAGGATAGTTAATCATCAATATGATAATTCAATTAGGTGAAATAAATTAGATCTACTTGATAGATAGGGTCCTTAAATTGTGTTCTTTGTCTTTTCAGGATGGACCCAAGGAGCAGTGGTATGAATGCTGGGGGTGATGGAGTAGGACCTTCCAGTATAAAAGGTAGAGATACTGATGCGGTATTGTATAGCGTCACCCAACAAGTGATGGTTGAGATGGCTAGGAATTCGGGGGAGCGTATCTGCATTATCGAGCAGTTTATGCGGATGAGACCTCCATCATTTTCTAGAGGAGCAAACCCTTTAGCAGTTGAGAACTGGGTCCAGGACATTGAGGATATGTTAGCAGTGTTTCCATGCATAAACGAATGGAAGGTAGTATTTGTGACTATCTGGGGAGGCAAAACGCTGGTGGAGATCAACGAGGTTAATTAAGGAGCAGAGACCGTATCCTGTGCCAGTGACTGAGAGATGATTCAAGGAATTGTTCTTTGAGCGATATTTTCCTTCTATCATTCGGAGCGCAAAGGTAGTAGAGTTGATACACTTAACTTAGGGGCGGATGATAGTATCACAGTACGCAGCTCGATTTAATGAGTTGTCTCGGTTTGCCCCACATTTGGCACCAAGCGAGGAGAAGAAGTTAAGGAAGTTTCAAGAAGGCCTGAGGTATAATTTTTTTGAGCAGGTTATTAGTTTTCAAGCTCAGACATTCGCGGAGGTTGTGGACAGAGCTGCGGTTATTGAGAGTGACATGTAAAGAGGCACCGCAGCTCAGAGTCAGAGAAAGAGGCTCCCGACTCAGTGTTTCCAGGCAGGTTCCAGCCGGGGCCTATGAAGAGGAGACCGTTATAGTGGAGGTCAGAGGCAGATGATGGGACCTCGTGAGAATCAAGGTGTGTAGACCTACCCTAAGTGTGAGAAGTGCGGAAGGAGGCATCTAGGAGAGTGCCAGGAAGGGAGAGATGTCTACTATCGTAGCAGGAGACCCGACCACATGGCACAAGCATGCCCAGGACTGCCGATCCAGGTCCCAACTCCCAGACCCTACCAGGGAGGTTATTAGGCACCCTGTAGAGGCCAACAGAGGAATATAGCCCTGACGAGGGTTTATGCTTTGACGCCAAGAGACGCTGAGACCACAGGTGACGTTGTGACAGGTACGTTTACTTTTTTTATCATATCAAGTTATTGTCTTATTTGATTCAGGTGCCACCCATTCTTTTGTGTCTGTAGTCTATGCTAAATTGTCTAGAAATGAGACCCATTTATCAGATGTAGAATTTTCAATAGCTAGGCCATTAGGGTCAATGATGAAGTGTCGTAGGGTGTTCAGGGGTTATCAAATAGAAATTCAGGGGAGGGTGTTACCAACTGACTTGATTGTGCTAGATATGTATGGATTCGATGTAATATTAGGTATGGATTGGTTGGAGCTAATTATGCTAATATTGACTGTTGTTTGAAAGAGGTGATATTCAGACCACCAGAAAAGCAAGAATTTAAATTTGTGGGATCGCAGGTGTATTCCCTGCCTTAGTTAGTGTCAACCCTGCAGGCAAAAAGACTGCTCCGAGATGGATGTCAAGGGTTTATGGCCTTTGTAAAGGAGGTGCCAGAAAATGAATTGAAACTTGGTAGTACACCAGTGGTAAAGAAATTTCCAGATGTTTTCCAGAAGAACTACCTAAGTTGCCTCCTGATTGTGAGGTAGATTTTGCTATACATTTACTTCTAGGAATAGCGCCGATTTCTAGAGCTCCTTACCGAATGGTTCCAACAGAATTGAGAGAATTAAAAGACCAGTTGCAGGATTTGTTGAATAAAGGGTTTATCAGACCTAGCGTATCGCCCTGGGGAGCACCAGTGCTATTTGTAAAAAAGAAAGACGGGTCTATGAGGATGTGCATAGATTATAGGGAGATAAACAAGGTAACCATTAAGAACAGATATCCTCTACCCCATATAGATGGCTTATTTGATCTTCTTTGGGGTGCATTAGTGTATTCCAAGATTGACCTCAGGTTAGGCTATCACCAGGGGAAGGTTAAAACAAAGGACATCTCTAAGATAGCTTTCAGGACCAAGTATAGTCATTATGAATTTCTAATTATGCCATTGGTCTAACAAATGCTCATGCGCTATTCATGGACTTGATGAATAGAATCTTTCATCTGTATTTAGACTAGTTCGTTGTGGTTTTCATTGATGATATATTGGTCTACTCGAGGATTTTTAAGGAGCATAAGGCAAACTTACGACTAGTACTTTAGACGCTCAGGGAAAAGAAATTGTATGCTAAGTTTAGAAAATGTGAATTCTGGTTAGACGAAGTGGCATTTCTAGGGCATGTTATATCAGGGGATGAAATTTCAGTGGATCCTAATAAGATTGAGCCAGTGTTGAATTGGGTCAGGTCGAAGAACATTCAGGAAATTAGGAGTTTCTTGGGACCTGCAAATTATTAACGTCGGCTTATAGAGGGTTTCTCACCATTATTAGTGCCCCTAACATGACTCACTAGGAAGAATACCAGGTTTGAATGGGATGACAATTGTGAGCAGAGCTTCCAAGAATTGAAGCAGAGGCTCGTTACTGCACCAGTTTTGATCATCCCGTCAAGGGGTGAGGGTTATGTGATTTAAAGTGACGCGTCCTTGAAAGGGCTCGGTTGTGTATTGATCCAGCAGAGCTAAGTGGTAGCTTATGCATCTTGATAATTGAAAGAATATGAATAGAATTATCCCACTCACGATTTAGAATTGGCAACAGTGGTTCATGCATTGAAGATTTGGAGGCATTACCTGTATGGTGAGAGATGTGAAATATTTTTTGACCATAAAAGTTTAAAGTACTTCTTTACGCAAAAAGAGTTGAATATACGGCAAAGTAGATGGTTAGAGCTCATCAAGGATTATGATTGCACCATCAGCTACTGTCCAAGTAAAGCAAATGTGGTGGCAGATGCACTGAGCCGTAAATTAGAGTGTGCAATACAGTTAGCAGCATTAGTTTAAGGCCTGATTTTGATAGATTTAGAGAGACTCGGTGTGGAATTTGTAGAGAGTGATCACCGGGCATTTATTGCCAACCTGGTTGTATAGCCGACCCTACAAGAAAGGATTAAAACCGCTCAGAGGGATGATGCAGAATTAGAAGAGCTGATAGCTAAGGTGCAGGACGAACAGGGAGAGGAGTTGAGCATTTTTTATGATGGGGCTCTGAGGTTCCATTCCAGGTTGTGTGTGCTTGCAGATACGGATATCAGAAGGATGATTCTAGAGGAGGCTCACAGATCCTTGTACACGGTTCATCCAAGTAGTACTAAAATGTATAAGGATATGCGAGAGTATTTCTAGTGGAATGGCATGAAGAGGGAGATTGCCGAATTTGTACATCAGTGTTTGATGTGCCAGCAGGTTAAGGCTCATTATGGAAAATGAGCCTGTTTATTTTGCACATCTTCCTCTATACAAGAACCTGAACTTAAAAGGCCAAATTCTCCATAAACTTGTTTCAAATAATATCATACCAAAACAAGGCTCTTTTGATCATCTTTCTTATATCGAATGCTTTGTTCGTTGGTGTCTGCTCAAAGGAAAGAAACTAGATTTGGCTAATTTAATCGTTAGGTGAATGTGGACCAAACTGGAATCTAATCGAGTCATTCTTCCTTACAGAGGAATTCTTACTTGTCTTTTTACTCATCTTAATATTACCAATATCTCTGAGTTTTTCATAAAAAGGACTCGATATGATCTTTTTAATGAAACTTCCCTCAAGAAAATGGGGTATGACAAGGGAAGATTAGGGTGGTATTTGAAAACAGGAAGGACTACACATGCACCACCTGCCTCTGCAGCAGCCTCAGCTTCACCATCAACCTCAGCCTCTGCTCCAGTATCAATAGTAGCACACTCCTCTTCTACACAGGACCTTGGCTCATCTCAAGAGACACCTTCATAGTTCTTATCCTTTCAAAAGGATTTCTCCAACTTTTCATCTGAAGTACACACTAGACTTCAGAACATTAAAGAAAAGGTCACGTCATTTGACAAACGGGTCACTCATATAGAACAATATCAACAAAATCGTCTAAAGGAAGTGATCCCATGGACATTAGCTCTGCTCCTCCAAGTGGAGATGATGATGATGAAGATGATGATGACTCTGCAGAAGTAGAAGGAGATTCTAAAAAAGAAGGTGATGAAGAAACTACTTAGCTTAGGTTACTATGAAACTCTTTGTTTGTCGTAAAGTATCAAGTCCTATGTATCTCAAATGTTTGTAATCATGTTACAATGAAGCTTTTTGAATTTTTGTTTTTGTATGGAATCATGTGAAAAGTTTATGTACTGCCTCTTTGTACTGATTACCTTTTGTTATAAGAATGACTTTTTGATGGTTCTTCATAATTTTGTCACTCTTTTTGACTAATGACAAAGGGGGAGAGAGTGCTTAGTAAAGATAAAATATATAGAGATCTTGATGACATGCAACATATATGATACATGTGAACTTAACAAATAAAAAAACTTGATAAGAACAATGGATGGATATATGATACATGTGAACTTAACATATATGGATGTATATGGAACTTAAATTGATGACATGCAACATATATGGAACACATGATAAAATTTCTATGGCTTACATCAAGGGGGAGTATTTCATTTTTAAATGGCTTGCTTGTTATTGTTCATAGTAAGGGGGGGTACTTCATTTTTTTTAAAACCTTTATCTTTACTCCTTGTTTGTCATCATCAAAAAGGGGGAGATTGTTGACCTAACAAGGTTTTTCAATCGGTTTTGGTGATAACAAACAAAGGATTTATTAACTTGGAAATGTTGAGTTTTTATGTTTCAGGATATATGGTTCAAAGTAAAGCTCAAACATTATTCAAGTAAAGCTCAAGTATGGTTCAATTAAAGATCATGTATGAATCAAATGTGGGTCAAATAATCAATGATACAAGGAGAAATTAAGACATTTGCAGCTCAAGCAAAGAATTTCAAAAGACAGATTGAAGAGGATATCAAGCTTGGCATACAAAGCTTTAGGAGATATATTGTAAGTATTTCAAAAGCTAAAATGTCGTTTCAAATAGGTTCTGAAGCTCTTTCAAGAGATTATAAGAACTTAAAAGACCTATTAAATATTTCTGAAATAAGCTTTGTAAAAGTCATAAGAGAGCAAATCAGTTTTCAAAGAAAAATATTTTTTAAACAGGTTCTTGGCATTTCAAATGACTGAACTTTATGTTCAGACATCTGAAGAATTACTTCAAACTTCTGAAGATTGAGTGCAGACGTCTGAAGATTTTATAAACCAAGACAGAACCAAGCTGTAGCAGTTCAAACATCTGAACTCATGACTTCAGACATCTAAACCTGGCACCTCAGACGTCTGAACCCTATCTTCAGATATCTGAACCTGTGTCCAATTGAATATTTTTAAAAGGTTTCAGGAACTTCAGACATCTGACCTCGAAACCTCAGACATCTGAACACTGTTCAGCGGGAAAATTTTTAAAAATCTTATTCTTTAAATTATAGTTGTTTGAACCTCAAATTTTCTAAAAAATTGGGAAACTATTTAAGGAAACTCTTGCAACAAGGAAACTTGTTTTGAAAGCCTATAAATACATGGTTCTTGTAAATCAAAAATACACCAAGCATTGAAATTCTCTCAAGCTCTCTTGCTCTCAAAATCTCTCTTGATCAAACTCTTGCAAGCTGAAAGTATTGTGGTTCTAATTTTCTTACTCATAAATTCCTGAAAGAAAGACTGCTGATTTCTCACCTAAAGTTGCTTGCTCCATTCATCTGAACATCTCACTCCTCATTTTCTCTCATTCTCACTTCACTCCGAAGCCTCTACCTTACAAGGATTCATCTCACGAAACCTAGGGTAATCAAAACCTAGTGTCTTCATGCCTCGGATCAAGCAGACTGCAAACAAGGGTTCTTCATCAGGGAAGGATACTAAAAATATTGACAAATGGTTGGTTGCTCCTCGAGCTTGAATCCGTTATCGAAACTCACTGAGTTCTATAGAACCAATCTTAGGTAAAATCTTGGACGTATCATTCTTCACTACTAAGTTTCCAGAAATACTTTCATTGTTTCATGATATTGGTTGGCTTGATTTCATTACTCAACAACCCAAAGGTTGTTTTCCTCATTTGGTCAAAATTTTCTATGCAAACACGACATATGAAAATGGGATTTATTCTTCAGAGGTTAAAGGAAAGAAAATATTGTTGAATTTTGAAATATTATCTCCCATTTTCAAAATTACTCCAGGAGATTTTAATAGTCCTATGTTTGCTCAATCTTGGATCCTAGAACAAGGATTCACTCCTGAAGCTTTTCTTCCCATGATTATGGAAAATGAGCCTATCTATTTTGCAGATCCTCCTCTATACAAGCAACTGAACTTAAAAGGCCAGATTCTCCATAAACTTGTTTCAAATAATATCATACCAAAACAAGGCTCTTTTGATCATCTTTCTTATATCGAATGCTTTGTTCTTTGGTGTTTGCTCAAAGGAAAGAAACTAGATTTGGCTAATTTAATCATTAGGTGGATGTGGACCAAACTGGAATCTAATCGAGTTATTCTTCCTTATGAAGGAATTCTTACTCTTCTTTTTACTCAGCTTAATATTACCAATATCTCTGAGTTTTTCATAAAAAGAACTCGATGTGATCTTTTTAATGAAACTTCCCTCAAGAAAATAGGTTATGACAAGGGAAGATCAAGGTGGTATTTGAAAATAGGAAGGACTGCACATGCACCACCTGCCTCTGTAGTAGCCTCAGCTTCAGCATCAGCCTCAGCCTCTGCTCTAGTATCAACAGCAATATACTCCTCTTCTACACAGGACCTTGGCTCATCTCAAGAGACACCTTCATGGTTCTTATCCTTTCAAAAGGATTTCTCCAACTTTTCATCTGAAGTACGCACTGGACTTCAGAAAATTAAAGAAAAGGTCACATCACTTAACAAACGAGTCACTCATATAGAACAATATCATGCAAAATTGACTAAAGGAAGTGATCCCATGGACATTAGCTCTGCTCCTCCAAGTGGAGATGAAGATGATGATGATTCTGCAAAAGTAGAAGGAGATTCTGAAAAAGAAGGTGATGAAGAGAATACTGAAGAATAAGGAACTCAAGAAAAAGAAGAAGGAGGAGAAGAGCAAGGAGATGGATCAGAAGAAGGAGATTAGGATAGTTAGAAACTACTTAGCTTCGGTTACTATGAAACTATTTGTTTGTCGTAAAGTATCAAGTCCTATCAAGTCCTATGTATCTCAAATGTTTGTAATCATGCTACAATGAAGCTTTTTGAATTTCTGTTTTTGTATGGAATCATGTGAAATTTTAATGTACTGCCTCTTTGTACTGATTACCTTTTGTTATAAGAATGACTTTTTGATGGTTCTTCATAATCTTGTCACTCTTTTTGACTAATGACAAAGGGGGAGAGAGTGCTTAGTAAAGATAAAATGTATAGAGATCTTGATGACATGCAACATATATGATACATGTGAACTTAACAAATATAAAAACTTGATAAGAACAATGGATGGATATATGATACATGTGAACTTAACATATATGGATGTATATGGAACTTAAATTGATGACATACAACATATATGGAACAATGATAAAATTTCCATGGCTTATAGCAAGGGGGAGTATTTCATTTTTAAATGGCTTGCTTGTTATTGTTCAAGTAAGGGGGAGCACTTCATTTTTTTTAAAACCTTTATCTTTACTCCTTGTTTGTCATCTTCAAAAAAGGGGAGATTGTTGACCTAAAAAGGTTTTTTAATCAGTTTTGGTGATAACAAATAAAGGATTATTTAACTTGGAAAGGTTGAGTTTTTATATTTAAGGATATATGGTTCAAAGTAAAGCTCAAACATTGTTCAAGTAAAGCACAACTATGGTTCAAGTAAAGATCATGTATGAATCAAATGTGGGTCAAATAATCAAAGATACAAGGAGAAATTAAGACATTTGCAACTCAAGCAAAGAATTTCAAAAGACAGATTGAAGAGGATATCAAGCTTGGCATAAAAAGCTTTAGGAGATATAGTAAGTATTTCAAAAGCTAAAATATCATTTGAAATAGGTTTTGAAGCTCT
Source organism: Malania oleifera (assembly GCF_029873635.1). Taxonomy (NCBI): domain Eukaryota; kingdom Viridiplantae; phylum Streptophyta; class Magnoliopsida; order Santalales; family Ximeniaceae; genus Malania; species Malania oleifera. The sequence continues at coordinate 52,393,729 of NC_080422.1, read as the reverse complement.
TTCAAGAGATTATAAGAACTTAAAAGACCTATTGAATATTTCTGAAATAAGCTTTGTAAAAGTCATAAGAGAGCAAATCAGTTTTGAAAAAAAAAAAATTTAAACAGGTTCTTGGCAGTTCAGATGACTGAAGTGACAAATTCAGATGACTGAACTCTATGTTCAAACATCTGAAGAATTACTTCTGACATCTGAATATTAAGTGCAGACATCTGAAGATTTTATGAACCAAGACAAAACCAGGCAGTAGCAGTTCAGATGTCTGAACTCATGACTTCAGACATCTAAACCTGGCACCTCAGACGTCTGAACCCTATCTTCAGATATCTGACCCTGTGTCTAGTTGAATTTTTAAAGGGTTTCAAGAACTTCAAACGTCTGACCTCGAAGCCACAGACATCTAAACACTGTTCAATGGGCAAATTTTTAAAAATCTTATTCTTTAAATTATAGCCGTTTGAACCTCAAATTTTTTAACAAATTGGGAAACTCTTTAAGGAAACTCTTGCAACAAGGAAACTTCTTTTGAAAGCCTATAAATACATGGTTCTTGTAAATAAAAATACACCAAGCATTGAAATTCTCTCAAGCTCTCTTGCTCTCAAAATCTCTCTTAATCAAACTCTTGCAAGATGAAAGTATTGTGGTTCTGATTTTCTTACTCATAAATTCCTGAAAGAAAAACTACTAATTTCTCATCTGGAGAAAAGGAATTTGGTGAAATTTCTGTTGAAGCTTCAAAAGTTTATTTCTCTCTTGATATTTATCTTTTGAAGTACATAGTTTCTATTTGTACTAATCTGCTCTTTGTGTGAGCATCTCTTGTACACTAGCTTTTTGATATCTCTCTTGTAGATTTTGGACGATTCTAGGCTGTTGGATCATTGACCAAACAAGGGTATATTATTTGGAGAAAGCGGGCTCTAGCCTTGGCCAAAGGAGTGATTGTAAACAAGGCGTTGTTCCACCCAGTAACGGAACTGCTATAGTAGAAACCTTTGGTATTTTGCCAAAGGCGAGGACGTAGGCTGTGTTGAAGCCAAACCTCGTAAAAATCTTGTGTCTTTCTCTCTTCTTTACTTTCTATTCTCTGTACTTGCTGTTATTGTATGATTTAAAAGTGCAGCTTGCAAGTTTTAAAGTAAGAAAGAAACAAAGACCCTTGTTTGGTCAAAGAAAATGTTTGCTGAAACCCAAAAGGGAGTACGTTGGTTAATCTACGGAAATCTTGATCAAGAGAAGTGCGTACTAAGAGCTTACTCAAAGAAGGTGGTAAACATTTATAGGGAAATAAACAAAAGCACTAATCTTCTTAGTTGAGTGGTTGAATTGCCTTGATTTCATTGATTGGCTTGTTGGTTTAAATTTCAGTATTTTCAAGTTTGATTATCAGTTATCAATTGTGTTTTTCTTAGTATCATAAGCAAAAGCTCATAAATTTATTAAAATAAAAAAGAATCCAATTCACCCCCCTCTTGGGAAGCTATTCCTAATTTCAGGACCCAGTTTATGCCACTAGTTGAGTTTGCATACAATAACAGCTATTAGGCCAGCATCGGCATGGCACCTTACGAGGAGCTTTATGGTAGGAGGTTTTATTCTCCTCTATACTAGGTTGAGTTAGGTGAAACGTGAGTTTTGGGGCTAGAAATGGTGCAGTAGGCATACGATAAAGTTTGACTTATTCGAGACAAACTTAGTGCAACTCAGAGTCGGCAGAAAGGCTACGCAAATATTCATCGCCGGGAATTGGAATTTAAAGTGGGCGACCATGTGTTTTTGAAAATACCACCATTGAAGGGAGTCATGAGGTTTGGGAGGAAGGGTATGTTGAGCCCTAGGTCTATTGACCCATTTGAGATACTTGAGAAGGTTGGGTCAGTTGCCTATCAGCTAGCTTTACCACCAGTTTTGTTCAAAATACATGACATATTTCATGTTTCTATGTTAAGGAAATACATCTCAGATTCTTCCCATGTCATCAGATATGCAGAGTTAGAACTCAATGATACATTGTCTTATAAAGAAACTCTAGTACAGATCCTAGACAAAAAGCAACAGGAATTGCGCAGTAAGAAAATACTATTAGTAAAAGTCTTGTGGAGGAATCATGTGGTGGAAGAAGCTTATTGGGAGCTTGAAGAAGAAATACGACAGAAATACCCGCACCTCTTTGGTGGAAACTAGCAATAATTGGGAAAAGACTCAGGTAAGCATGTAAGATTTCTTTTATGCAAGTTAGTTAGTGTACGTAATAAATTTTGTGATAATAGGTAGTATTTTGGTTTTGGGAGAATTTTATCTTATGTATTTGTAATCTCCCAGAACCTTGAATGTAACCACAATATTCCTCCGCCATAAGTGAGAGTAGTTAATAAAATAAGTAGCCCATTTTTCTTTAAGGATGGTGTTCAATACAAATAGCAAATTTTGATAACGAAATTTTATAAGGAGGGGAGAATGTAGAGGCACGAAAAATGTATAGAAATTAAATAATAAAAGAAAAGGGATAAATGGAAAATTTTAAAGATTTTCAACAAGGTCTCGTTGATGAATTATTTTCTTGGGCTCGTCGACGTGGACATGTGTTTGATCGACAAGAAGTTACCGAGTGGGCATATTTCAGGGCCTAAATTTCATCAATGAGTAGCAGACGTTCATCGACGAAACTCCTTCTTGAACTCGTCGATGAGTACACATGGCAAGCATTCTATATAAGGCCGAAAAATCATCTTTCTACGAGAAAAATCATTTCCTCCTCATTTTTTCTCTCTCTAGCCAATTTGCTCTGCCTTCTCTCTACGTTTTCGGCCTTATTTTTCGCCGGTTTAACGATCCAATGTCGTCACGCTACCCTTGGGAAGATTCTCTTCATATCTGCTGAAATAGATCATCGGTTAGGCCTACTTGGGCACCCTCCCAAATTCAAGGTAAGTAGATTATTTGGGCATTTTCAGTATTAGCAGACTTATCTAAGTTGAGATTCTATATTCTATGAGAACATACTAGTCTTTTGTGGAATAAAATTAGGGTGTGATGTTTTCAGGGTTAGGGTGCTTTTGGGACCCTACAGGCATGGGTTGAGGACCCTAGAGAATATTTCTAGGAGTCCAAGTAAATTATAGTTCGGTAAATTACGAGTATGTAAGTTCAGGGAAATATAGTTGATTTATTGGAAATATGTATTATTTTAGGATTTAGGGAATAGTACACCCTGAGCGTGAGGAAATATGCTATGTTATAAAATTCAGGATTTTTTATCAGTATTGATTATAATATTTGATGTAACGACCTCAAAATTATATTATTATATATATACAATCATACCTATGCAGCAGAAACATAAGTCATACAATCACATATACTGTAAAATACCAGAAATCTATATTTCCAAACTGTTGATTAAGGTGTAATCCCAAGAGGGGGGTAAATTAGATATTGAAAAAAAATTAAGCCACTTAATTTCCTTTTACTCACTTCTTATAAATTTACCAACTACTTCTTGTTGCTCAATTATGTATGTGTGTGGCAATCCTATCTATGCATGCAATATACTCAATTTAAATACAACGCGGAAAATAAAGAGTAGAGGGAAGAGAGAAAACAAACGCGATTTTACGAGGTTTAGCCGACTTGGCCTACGTCCTCGCCTTGAGCAACCACTCAAGGATTCACGAACCCTGCTCCTTAAAGTGGGACGGAGCTTCCCTTAGAATCTGCTACTTACAAGAGGCACAACTTCCTCCTACTCCACTGCTCACAAGAGATACAGCTCTCTCCTCTCACCCTGGTTCATACACCAAACCGTGTATACAATAGAATCTGGAAAATACACTCAAAAACAATGCTTCTAACAAAAGCTAGTGAGTACAATTCAAATTCCTAAAACATTGACATATAATATAACTTGAAGCTCATGAATGAATGAAAACGATAAAATTGTTTTATGTATGATATGCCTCAACACACAAATCACTTTTTAACCAAAACTTTCAAGTAAAGATAAATTCAAAACATTTTGGAATAATCTAGGGTTATTGGTTCACTTTGCAAAAATGCACACTTATATAATTGAAGTGAACTTGTTGGCAAAAACTTTATCTTGAATATACACCCAATCAAAATCACAAAGTTTTATTTCAAGTACTCAACCACAGAACTGAGTATATTAATTTGCAGAAAAATATCCCTCAATTAAAATTATGTTTATAAGTATCAAGGATATTAAATCAAGTTCTATTGTATCTAAAGATAGATCTTTTTAGATATCACACACTTGAATCAAACCTTTCAATGAGTCACACACCATAAAACAAATAATGATCTTGTTTAAAATAGCTTGGTATATATAAAGATACTTTCAAGATCACTCTTTTAATCAAAACTAGGTTTTTTAATAAGAAGCCCTTTGAGAAAATATGTGTATATTTATATACTGTTGAACCAAGATTTAATCTACCAAATTAGATAAACTTTCTCAAGTAATGATCTCTTAGAAAATTAATTTTTGTACGAAAGGCACACTCAAGATCAATACTTTTCAATACTAGTCAAGAACGAACAATGAGATGATATGCAAAAATCACAAGACTAATAACTTGAAAATCAAACCTCAATACTAGATTGAAGTATAGTAGAGTAAACAAGTTCCCTTTGAAAATCTGAATTGATTTTCCCAAGCTTGAAGATATGAGATTGATGAATAGGCAAACGAATAGCACTAAGAGTAGATAATCAAAAAACTTGCAACAAGGTATGTTCTTCTCTTTCTTGTGTGTCTCTCTTTTTTTCTAGGGTTTAGATATTCATAATATATAGTATATTACCCTTGGAATTGATCTCAGTCGTTGGATCAATAAGATACATCGCGTGTCTTTTTAATAAAGAACTGATTTTTAGGCTTTCCCGCGAGTTCAGGCAACCGAACTCTACTTTAGGCTCCTGAAGTGTCAACTTCAGGCACCTGAGGTTCCAAGGTCAGGCGACCAAGGTACCTCTGCCAGGTTTTGTCTTTCCCATTTAATTCTTCAGGTGACCGAACTTAATCTTTAGGCAACCAAAGAAATTCTTCAGGCTACTAAAGTGAAGTTCAGGCTACCGAAGTAAAAAAATTTTATTTCCTTTTTCTAATTTTAGAAAATGCTTTGCTCTTTTTCTTGGGCCTTTTATAAAGTATATTTTCCATGATTTCAAAAACATTTCTAAGTCCATGAAGGTTCCCTAATGATGTACATGAAATGCATGAATCCTAAAATCATTCTGAGTTATGTTGAGCCTCAAGATAAATCATACGAAAATGTAGATACAAGAGTTCTAAATACCCATTCCCAAGACAATCTTGAAATTTTCCGCTTGCATCTTGATTCTCATACTCTTTGAGTTCCATGGTACTTTCTAATATGTATAAGCTTTACTTTATGGCATCCATGACTCGTTATCTTTCCGTGCATGCTCAGTGTAAGTCTTGTTCACAAACTCAATGCACAGATCAAATATCAAGTGATTTGTCATTATCAAAACAGGATTGGACTCATAGAGTCAACACAAACTATAGCCATATAATACACATCTCTCCCGTAATATTTACCCAAAAATACAAAACCCTGCACCAACTTACCCTGAAACTAGGGTAACTGAGAAATCTTTATCCGCGAGCCTGATCCGCTCAGCTAATAGGCTCACCTAAAAACTTTTGAAATAATAGGGTGAATTGACGCTCAGTAAGTGGAAATATGCTATTGCTAGTGTGTGGCAACTAAGTTACATATATACTTTAAATAACATATGAGCTGTAATAAAATGATAAATCTGTAAAGCATATCTTACATTTTTCGCAGTTTAAAACATAACTATATCATCTGAGTTTTCTACTTTTCATACTACTAATATCATACTATATTCATTAAATACTATAAAATTGTATACATATTTATAACTGTGCTTTATCCCTAGAACTATGCATGTCATGATTTGACCCCTCATGCAAGGTTGTATGGCCCGAAGGCGGGAGTTAACTTGGTTGGCCCTCCAGGAAAGTCACTATACTCTATACTACCTCAGCCCGGCCAAACCGCATACTCTTCTAGGCGTGGGACTGGCTGCTATCTCATTAAATTGGCCCCCTTAACCCAGCAAACTGAGGAGCTGCATACTCTCCAAGTATAGTTGACGGTACCCACACGCTATCTAAGATATGCGGCTGCACTCTATTTGTATTAGCAACGGTACCGTGCTCTGTATTCTGTATTTGTACTGTATTTGTCTGTAATCTTTCCACAGGAATCTGATACTATATATATACATACTATACTCTTGATACCGTTTTCTTTATGTTTCCAAAATAACCATAACACTATATTTCTGTACTATAAATACTATAATATCTGTAGCATCTTGATGCTATAACTGTATAATCTGTTTGTACTTTCTTTCTGTATAATCTGAATGTTATTGCATTTAGGAAAACATAATTTTCTATATACACTGTATATACTGTTCTAAATAAATATCTGTATACTGTTATATATATATATATATATATATATCTGTGTAATCATCTGAATAAAACTGTATATGTATACATATTCTGTCTGTATAAAATCTGCAAATATCTAAGTATATCTATATAATTTGAAATATTGAAAAACTACATAAAACTCCATATCAATATCATGTACTCAGGCCACACATACTTTAAAAATTCATATTCTGTATAATAACTGGTATACATGCATATATGTATATATATATATATATATATATATATATATATATATATCTACTATAAATAATAATCTAGTAAAAGCGTATAATTTATGCTAAAAACTTACTAGAATTGCCTAGCATAACATATTTCCCTTACCTTAAATCTGAAAAGCCTCTCACCAAACTCTAGTCCTACACCCGCAGGGTTCTCCACTTAACACCCTAAAAACAACATCCCTCAAAACAAAACATCAGTATTTTCTTACCTATATCATTTTTATAACTACAAGGAAGGCATAATCTAAATAAAATACCTTACCCTGGATTTGCGATGAATTCCAAACCAACTTCTCCCACGACCAGCTCCGGCAGACTTGCAGAGAACTTCGCCATGAGTGTCGTGGTGGCCTCAAATCTTCAATCCAGCAAGAAACAGAGCCAGAATCAAAGAGAGAAGAGGAGAGGGGCGTAGAGAGAGAAAAATGGAGTGTTTTCTACCAAATAATGCTGAAAAATCCGAGTTCTCACTAATTATAGGGCCGGATTCATTAACGAGACACGTCATCTCATCGATGATTCCTTAAGGAATTTCGTCAACGAAATTCCTCCCTCGTCAATGAATTTCAGAGTTCCCCAAAAACCTCTCTCTGTATTTTCTTGTCCATGAAACCTGCCCTTATCGACGAGCTCCTCTTATATCCTCGTCGACGAATCCCCTACGTTTGTTGACGAGATGCTGAAAATTCCTCGGGTTATTACATTCTCCCCTCTTTATAAAATTTCGTCCTCAAAATTTATTGCCTGGATTGAACACCATCTATACACTCCATCATTCCGTAAAGCAAAAGAGTCTACTTATTTTATTACTTACCCTCACTTATGGCGAAGGAATACCGTGGTTACATACTATATTCTGAGAGAGTACACAAATAAAATTAAAAGACTACCTACTAACTAATTCAATACATGTACCTGCAGCAAAAGAAACTTTATCTAACTACTTATACTTTACCTGTTTACTGCTTACCTTTTTGGAACAACTGTGAGTATCTCTGCCTGATCTGTTCGTCGAGTTCCCAAGAAGCTTCCTCGATAGTGTGATTTTTCCACAAAACTTTTACTAACTGAATTTCATTGGTGCACAATACTTGTGTTTTTCTATCTAAAATCTGTACCGGCATCTCTTCATAAGCTAGTGAATCCTTGAGTGCTATCTCTACATAGCTGATTATGTGGGACGGGTCTAGGACGTATTTCCTTAACATGGCAACATGGAATACATTGTGAATTCTAGCCAAAGCCGGCGACAAAGCTAGCCTATAGGCAACTAGTTTACTTTCTCTTTTATCACAAAAGGACTAATACACCTTGGGCTCAACCTACCCTTCTTTCCAAATCTCATAACTTCTTTCAGAGGAGCTATCTTCAAAAACACTTGATCTCCCACATCAAATTGTAGCTCTCGGCAGTGAGTGTCTACGTAGCTTTTCTGCCGACTCTGCACGGTGTTGATTCTTTCTTTAATTAGTCGGACCTTGTCACAAGCCTACTGTACTATCTCTAGAACCAAAACTCGCCTTTCACCTACCTCGCCCCAGAAGAGATGAGAACGACATCTCCTACCATGCAATACCTCGTACAGAGCCATGTCAATACTAGACTGGTAGCTGTTATTGTAGGTAAATTCAACTAATGGTAGAAACTGAGTCCAGTTACCCCCAAAATCTAGCATGCATGCATGAAGCATATCTTCTAAGATCTGAATTGTCCTCTCAGTTTGACCATCTATCTGGGGATGGTAAGTTGTACTGAATGCTAATTGTGTACCCATAGCTTCCTGAAAACTCATCCAAAATCGTGAAGTAAACCAAAGATCTCGGTCGGAGACTATGGATATTGGTACACCATGAACACGAACTACCTCCTGAACGTAAATATCTGCTAGTTTGTCCATGGAAAAGTTGATTTTAGTAGGGATAAAATGTGCGATCTTCGTTAAACGATTAACAACCACCCAAATCGCATTCAACCCCTATTGCGCTGGTGGTAATCTTGTAACAAAATCCATCGAAACATGATCCCATTTCCACTCTGGAATGAACAATGGCTGCAACTGTCCTACTGGTCTTTGGTGCTCAGCTTTAACCTGCTGGTACGTCAAGCACTGCTATACAAATTCAGCTATCTTTTTCTTCATTTTACTCCACTAGAAGCACTCCCGTAGATCTCGATACATTTTAGTGCTACCTGGATGTACGGTGTATAGGGATCTGTAAGCTTCCTCCAATACAGTTCTCCTAATCTCGATATCTATAGGAACACAGAGCCTAATACGGAACCGCAGGGCTCCGTCATCTAATATGCTGAATTCCTCACCCTGACCAACTCGCACCCTAGCCATTACTTCTACCAACTCTGCATCATCACTCTAGGCTGCTTTAATCCTCTCGTATAACATAGGCTAAACCACTAGAGTTGCAATGGCTGCCTGAGGACTCTTCTCTATTAATTTTATGCTAAGCCTCTCTAAATCTATTAGAACTGAGTGTTGAATCTCCATAACAGCCAGTACAAGTCCCCCTGATTTCCTGCTCAGAGCATCTGCTACCATATTCGCTTTCCCTGGGTGGTAACTAATCGTGCAATAATAGTTTTAATCAGCTCTAGCCACCTTCTTTGCCTCATATTCAACTCTTTATGGGTGAAGAAGTATTTAAGGCTCTTGTGATCCATGAAAATCTTGCACTTTCCACCATATAGGTAATGGCTCTAGATCTTGAGAGTATACACCACCGCAGCAAGCTCTAAATCATGGACAAGATAATTCCTCTCATACTCTTTAAGCTGTCTAGACGCATACGTAATAACCCTACTATGCTGCATCAACACGCATCCAAGACCCTTCAAAGAGGCATCACTGTATATTACAACCCGTCTTCCCCTAATGGAATAGCTAATACTAGAGTTGAAACTAACCACCGCTTTAACTTCTGAAAACTCTGCTCACAGTTGTCGATCCAATCAAACTTCATATTTTTCCCCATAATTCGTGTTAATGGACCAGAAAACCTAGACAAGCCATCCACGAAGCGTCGGTAATAGCCTGCCAATCTCAAAAAACTCCTAAATTCTTGAACATTTCCCAACCTTTCCTAATTTAGTACTACTTCTATTTTACTTGGATCAACTGATACTTCCGCTTCAAAGATCACATGGCCGAGAAAAGTAACCTACCTTAACCAGAACTCACATTTCTTCAATTTTGCATACAACTTTCTTTCCCTTAATACCTGCAACACCAGTCTCAAATGATGCTCGTGCTCCTTAAAACTTCTCAAATAGACCAGTATATCATCGATGAAAACAACCACAAATTGATCTAAGTATTGATGGAACACCGAATTCATCAAATCCATGAATATTGCTGGTGCGTTCGTCAACCCAAATGGCATCACCAAGAACTCGTAATGCCCATATCGAGCTCGAAATGCGGTCTTCGAAATATCCTTTACTTTAACCTTCACCTGATGGTAACTCGACCGCAAGTCAATTTTAGAGTAAACCTAGGTCCCCTATAGCTGTTCAAATAAATCATCGATCCTAGGGAGAGGATATTTTATTCTTGACTTTCAGTTTATTTATCTCCCTATGATCGATACACAACCTCATGGTCCCGTCCTTCTTTTTCACTAACAGAACTGGCGCACCCCAAGGCCACACACTGGGCCTGATGAAACATTTATCCAACAATTCCTGTAACTGTTCTTTCAATTCTTTTAACTCTATTGGGGCCATACAGTATGGTGCTTTAGATATTGGTGCAGATCTTGACAACAAATCTATAGTAAACTCAATTTCACGGTTAGGCGGCAAACCAGGCAATTCATCTGGAAAGAGGTCTAGAAATTCTCTCACTACTGGTATGTCAGCTTTTCTCAATTCTTCTTTTGGAAATTCTTTTATGTATGCGACATACCCCTGGCAACCACCCTGTAGTAGTCTCCTCACCTGAATAGCCGAAACTAGCTGTGGTGAGGCACATACATGTGAACCCATGAATTTGTATTCCTGCTCACCCGGGGGTCTGAAAATAACTTCTTTCTGATAGCAATTTATACTGGCACGATGAGCAGCTAGCCAGTCCTTACCCAATATTACATCAAACCCCTCCATATCTAGAACTACAAGATCAGCTGATAATACTCTCTCCTAAATACTTACAGGAAAATTTCAAGGTATCCTCCAGCATCTCACCACAGACCCCATCAGCGTATCCACAGACAGTTCTATATCTAATGGTTGTGTCTTTATTCCAACTATTTTCACATATCCTACTGATATAAAGGAATGGGTTGCACCTGTATCAAACAAAACAATAATTGTATATGGTAAAGCAGTAAGGATACTTGTACCATGTCTCAAACTATCTCGGCATCTCCCAGCGTTAAGCATAAACCCTAGCTGGTGCGGTATTTCTCTGCTGACCTCTGTGGGGTGCCTGGTATCCTCTTCAAAGTGGCTTAGGAGCCAGTACATAACCTAGTGTCATCTGACAGGATCGAGCTATATGACCGGGTCTCCCGCAACGGTAGCAAATATTCTCCCCCAGCTAACATTCACCCGAGTGTCTCTCTACCATATGTCTCTGACCTTCGCTAGATCTACCTCCTCTCCAAGGGCCTCGGCTGGGACCCCCTTGAAATCTCGAGGGTGCGGTCCTCTTCTTCTGACTCTGTGTCTCAATCGCTTTTGATGGACTCTCCTCTGCTATAATGGCCCTGTCAACCAACTCTATAAAATCCTGGATCCTTAGTACCGCCACCTGCCTATAAATATCTCGCCTCAAGTTTCTCTCGAACATTCTGGCCTTCTTCACTTCACTAGCGACAATATATGGGTAGAAACGCGAGAGCTCGATAAATCTCACCGCGTACTGCTGGGCTGTCATAGACCCCTGGGACAAACTCAGAAGCTCCTGTACTCGAGCCTCTCTGACTAAGGCAAGATAGTATCTATCCAAGAACTTGTCCCTGAATCAAGCATAGGTCATCGGCACTGGAATCGTCCTATGCTCCTCCAATAGTCTAGTGGTCGTCCACCATCTCTCGGCCTCCCCATCAGTGTATATATGGCATATAAGACTCTTTACTCATCTATACAATGAAGTCTTGTTAATATCTTCTTCATTTCCTGCATTTAATTCTCTGTAACTACAGGGTCAGCTGCTCCAGAGAACGCTGGCAGGTTCATCTCCATAATTTTTCTATGGTACATCCCTAAGCTGGAGATGGACCTCCCAGCTTTCTAGAGCTCCGTGCTATCTCAGTCATAACTTGCTGAGCCACACTATATAGCACAACATCTGAATCTGCACCTCCTACATCATAAGGCCTGGCACCATCGTCCCCACTAGCGTGAGCACTACTGCCTCATGGGTCCATCCTGCAAATATATAAAACTCCATTTTAGAATCCTATTTTCCATACAGACCCAACTTATTCCATTTAACTAAAACTTCAAATCCCCTATTAATCATCCCTCATGATCCTAATCCCAAAATCCAATCCTGTAACCCAAACACACGACTTGTTCACAGTTTACTATGGCTTTCCTGAAATCGTGACCCTAGAAAAAACACAGAAACCACCACGAAATCCTGTACCCATATCACAGAACAAAACCTCAATTTTTTTCCTATATTCTAGTATTGTTTTCCGCTGCATTCTAGAGTCTGCAAAACCTAGCAACCTAGGCTCTGATACCAAATCGTAACGACCTCAAAATTATATCATATATATATATAATCATACCTATGCAACGGAAACATAAGTCATAAACACACATATACTATAAAATACTAGAAATCTATATTTCCAAACTGTAGTCATATAATACATGTCTCTCTAGTAATATCTACCCAAAAATACCAAATCCTGCATCAACTTATCCTAAAACTAGGGTAATTGAGAATTCTCCATCCGCGAGCCTGATCCACTCCCTAACTAGCTCACCTGAAAAATGTTGGAATAATAGGGTGAGTCAACGCTCAGTAAGTGGAAATATGCTATTACTAGTATGTGGTGACAAAGTTACATATATACTTCAAATAACACTTGAGCTGTAATAAAATGATAAATCTGTAAAGCATATCTTACATTTTTCGCAGTTTAAAACATAAATGTATCATTTGAGTTTTGTACTTTTCATACTGCTAATATCATACTATATTCATTAAATACTGTAAAATTGTATACATACATACATATATATATATATATATATATATATATATAACTGTGCTTTATCTCTGGAACTCTGTATGTCATGATTTGACCCCTCATGACAAGGTTGTGCGGCCCGTAGGTGAGACTTAACCTAGTCGGCCCTCCAGGAAAGTCACTATACTCTATACTACCTCAGCCCGGCCAAACTGCATACTCTCCTAGGGGCGGGACTGGCTGCTACCTCGTCAAAATGACCCCCTCAACCCAGCGAAATGGGGAGCTGCATACTCTCCGAGCACAGTTGACGGTACCCACACACTATCTTAGATATGTGGTTACACTATCTGTATTAGCAAAGGTACCGTGCTCTGTATTCTGTATCTATATTGTATTTGTTTGTAATCTTTCCACAGGGATCTAATACTATATATATACATACTATACTCTTTATACTATTTTCATTATGTTTCCAAAATAACCATAATACTATATTTTTGTACTATAAATACCGTAATATCTGTAGCATCTTGATGCTATAACTGTATAATCTGTCTGTACTTTCTTTCTGTATAATCTGAGTGTTATGGTATTTTGGAAAACATAACTTTCTATATACACTGTATATACTGTTCTGAATAAATATATGTATATTATTTTATATATATATATATATATATATATCTGTCTATGTAATTATCTAAATAAAAACTGTATATGTATACATATTCTGTCTATGTAAAATCTACAAATATCTAACTATATCTATATAACTTGAAATACTGAAAAACTGCATAAAACTCCGTATCAATATCATGTACTTAGGCCACACATACTTTAAAAATTCATATTCTGTATAATAACTAGTATACATGCATATATATATATATCTACTATAAATAATAATATGGTAAAAGCATATAATTTATGTTAAAAACTTACTAGAATTGTTTAGCATAGCATATTTCTCTTACCTTAAATATAAAAAGTATCTCATAGAACTCTAGCCTACACCTGCAAGGTTCTCCACTTAACACCCTGAAAACAACATCCCCTAGAACAAAACATCAATATTTTCTTACCTACATTATTTCTTATAACTACAAGGAAGGCATAATCTGAATAAAATACCTTACCCTGGATTTGGGATGAATTCCAAACCAACTTCTCCCACGATCAGCTCCAGCAGACTTGCAGAGAACGTCGCCAGGAGCGTCGTGGTGGCCTCAGATCTTCAATCCAGCAAAAAATAGAGCCAAAATCAAAGAGAGAAGGGGAGAGGGGCGTAGAGGGAGAAAAAGGGAGTGTTTTGTGCCAAATAATACTGAAAAATCCGAGTTTTCACTATTTATAAGGTCAGATTTGTCAACGAAATTCATCCCTCGTCAACGAATTTCAGACTACCCCAAAAACCTCTCTCGGTATTTTTTTTCGTTGACGAAACTTGTCCTCGTCGACAAGCTCCTCTTACATCCTCATTGACGAATCCTCTACATTCGTTGACGAGATGCTGAAAATTCCTCGGGTTATTACATTTGAATATGGGTACGGTGTGATTTGAATATGTTAGAATATAGATTTATTCAAATTTTAATACATGAGTTTTTATTTAGTTGTGTGGCATGAGTTATTATCGAATTAGTACAGTATTTATACAGTTTCCAGATATCATGATTCACAGTATCTTAACAGAAAATATTGTTATACAGAATTTATACATATTTCAGAATATCATGATGTACAACATTTATACATGTATAAATATCTATAGATAGAAAGATATTTTCAGATTTTGCAGAATCATAATTTATGAAATATATTCAGGAAAATATATAATACAACATTTTCAGTATACCATGATTTACAAATTGCAGGACCATAACACTTCAGATATTTAGTATTTAAATATTCAAATATTCAGTATTCAGATATACAGTTATTCAGATTATACAACATATTCAGTTCAGTTATTTCATGTTATGGTTACTTCAGTTACATCAGAATCATGGTAAAACAGTAATATAAAAATATAAGTTACATATATAAAGTATCAGACCCTTATGGACTAGTTCAATTTCAGAGCATGTTACCGTAACTATTTTCAGTTCAGGGTGCAACCACATAATTCAGATAGTATGTTGATTTTTAGTAGTCAATCGTGCCTATCTTGTGGATAGGCTCCCCGTTAGTTAGGGTTGAGGAGACCGTTCTGACTTTCGGAGTTCAGTTGACTTATCCTAGTCGACTAGCGAGTGATAAGTCCCACCTATGGGCTGAACAACCTTGTACATCATAAGGGATTAAATCATGAAATATAACCATCCAGGGAAGTTTTCAGAGTAATGTATATATTTATAGCATTCACAGAAAATATAGATTATTTAATATAGATAGAACTATGATTGAATAGATAACTCTGAAAATAATGTATTTTAAATGACATAGATGTGGATTCTTGTACAAATACTTTTTACATGATATCCTATTTACAATTTTAATTAAAAGTTATGTTTTAAGTACATACTCATATGCCATATACTGGTAATAACATGTTTCTCCTTACTAAAAGGTGTCTCACCCCAACATTATAAATATTTCAGGTAACCCAGAAAGGCGTGCAGGGCCGACTCAAAGGAAAAGGAGGCGGCTGAATCGGCGTAGCTTTGGGGTGAGTCTTGGGCTGGATAGTAGAGCCCACAATGTTTTGGAATTTTTCGGAAATGATGTATATTTGTGTATGTATATACAGGTGGTTCATAGAACTCTGGTATTGCGTATTTTTTGGGTTATGTTTTGGACGTATGTTTTTCCACTGCATAAATAGAATACAAGGATTGTACAAGTTACCACGACGCCTACTCTAGGCCATGAAGATGATAGATGTTTATTTATAGGGTATCAGAGATTATGTTTTATAGTGTGACAGATAAATAAATAAAATGAATAGAAAATTTGGGTCGTTACATAAGGAGTCTAACAGAATCACTTCAGATTCGCATGACAATGATTCTATTAGACTCCTCGATTTATATGCATTTTTTTGCATACCTTGTGATTTACATGCTCTAAATAAATGTTTGCTTTATGGAGTGCATGTGACATTGAAATAAAATTCCATTAAAAAGTTTTCTTTGAACTTATGGGCTATGTCTTTGTATGCCCTCAAGGAATCGGAGGCGGGTGATTTTTGTCTTTCGTAAGGTTGCCTAATATTTAAAGGTCAGGTAAATGAAATACCTAACTTAGAATGAACTAAATAAGCGATTAATCCTCATTGGGATCATCGGAGGTTGTGTCTTCGTATGCCTTTGAGGATCCTCGGGTGAGGATAGTTTCTGTCTTTCGCAGGACTACTAAATATTTTATAGAATGGTAATTGAAATGAAGAAGAAAAATGTAAAGCCTCGATCAGTTAATTTTGAAGGTGATCTTAGGCTAATCAGGTATCGTCATTTGGATAAGTGTAAAAGGGATGCTAATACCTTCCTTTATGTAACCTTACTCTCGAATCCAACCAAATAATGCAGACTATGGACTATTAGTTTCCTTGGACCTAGGAATAACTTAGAGACCAACACATTTGTAGCATATTAAATAGGTGTTTTAATCTCACCAAAAACTAAATAGGTTAGTGGCGACTTCCTTGGACTATATTTTGACCTGTTTCTCATCACAAGCATTATCCCTTCATATAATTTCGAGTTCGCCATTTGGTCGTGGTGACAGAGTTTCGACCCTCATGCTTAAGGAGTTTACCCCTCGAGACCTTGCAATTTTACGTTTGCTTGATCATTGACTTGTACTTTTGTCATATCTCCTTTAAATTACTGTTACATTTGAATTTTGACAAAATTTTGACCAAAAAAAAGAAAAAAGAAAAAACAAACCTTCGTAATAAAAGAAGGCAATGCAGTGATTTTTTTTTTCCATCCTTCCTTTTATTATTTGTATGAATTTAATTAAGCACATCTATAAACATTTGCAATATTGGTTTGATAGTATATGCAAATCAACTTGCAATGTGTTAGTGCTTGAGGAGCCCATTTTAAGGGAAGTTAATTATGTAACTTCATCAAAAAAATTAACATGGCATTCTTAATTTATTCCATAAAACATTATTAATTAATATACAACAAATCAAATGAAGCCCAAAAAGAACACAATATATATATTTATATATTTTGTTCTTAAAGATAAATTTAAAGGGAACTAAGTACAATTGTATATAATTAAGCAACTAAGCCGCTAGAAAAATATATAGCCGAAAGCGTGAAGTTCAAGGTTAAGAGAATAAATTAACAAGAAGTTGTGAAACCATTTCAGTAACGGTGGCTAAAATCTGTAAGAGAATGATATCTATCACAGGGAATCCAGTAGAAAATGATGTTGAGAACTCTTTAAATGACAAATTAAAAAGGCTACAACTAGCAAGCTATCATTTTCCTCTCTAAATATATAATCAAAACACGTACATACTTATGCATGCAACATATATGCAGCATATACGTATGAAGAAGAAGAAGAAGAAGAAGAGTTAAATACATTGAGGTCTTACAGAAGTTAATAATTTATTAAAGCAGAGAATATGAATCAATAGAGTAGCAGCAGATGCAAAGATGTAGTTAATTAATGTTTTTTTTTTTTTTTTTAAGCCACTAGATGTAATTAATTAATTAGCGCAGTTGCATACGTCGTGCATGCACGCACGTTAATGCATTCTTCAAATCAGCTCGTCAGGAACTGGTCCTTCGGTGTATGGTTTATTATTACTATTATTATGATGATGATGATCATCATCAATTCCTGGCAGCCTGGATGACGAGCCACCGTAAAGGAGGGCATCGATGTTGTCCTTGGGCGGCTTCCACTTCGGCATGAACTTTCTCCATCGGCGGCGTAGGCGGTGCAGGGCGGCGGTCATGTTGGTGGAGGGGACGGCTTCGGCAACTTCAGTCAAAACCTCCGACCAGAGGAGGATCGCCGCCATGCAGAGCACCAGCACGCTTCTTCTCGGCGTCGTGATGCCATAATTGATGCCCATCTGGATTGATTCTCGAAGCGATCTTCGATCGGAATGAATAAAAAGATGAGCGAGTTTGGGGAATTAGGAAGCCGGAGTGGGTAAACAAAATTGCACCTTTTCCGGCGAAGTGAATTAAGGTCGGCGTCGTTTAATATTGAAACTCCTTGCTGCAAATGGAAAAAGAAAATGCCAAAAGGGAAAAATTAAGTTGTGAGCTAAAAATAGAAGAAATTATTTGGTTATTGGGTCGTTTAATTAGGTCTGATTTAGTGAGTGAAAATAAGAGGAAAGATTATCTATCTCGGTTAATTGTGAGGCTGAAATAAATTCTTTTTAATCATATGGGTCTAGGTCACAGGAGGTGACCCATTTCCTGTTTTACAACCCTATTTACTTTTCTTAGGATTTTAATTACATATAAATGTTAAATTTTTATTATTGAATTATTCCTTAAAAGGATGAGGTTGAGGTTGATTCACCAGCTTGAAAGCTAATTGCTACTTCAATTAGAATCAATTTATTTTTTTGAACAACACACTAAATAAGTTATTACTACTATTTTATTAGACGTTTGGGATGGTAGTGTATGATGTATCAAGCTAGCTAGCAAGAAATGATGGACATCAAGGTAATAAAATTCAAAAAAATTCTAACTTTCTTTTCATAGGTTTCCTTCACATATACATACATACACTAGCTGAGTCCTACGAAAAATATATGAAATATTGTTGTTCCTTGCAATTTCCCTGTATTTTTTCAGATTGAAATACATTGTTATTGCAATTATTCTCACTGAGTTTCACTCAAAAGCAGTGACTGAGAGTTCCTCTCCACCCATTAATGGTATCAGAATGTCTAGATACACCAAAATCCGCTAAAAAGAGATGAACAGAGGAAAATTTCAATTTTCTTCCCAGATTTTAAGTTGATTTTAGATTTTAAGTTGCTTAAAATCTAAAATTGAGTCAACCATTGTGAAATTCGCGTCGAGACGATTCCAACAGTGAAAACCACGTCTCAAAGGGACTCCAGGAAACACCGCACACGCTCACACGCGCCCCCAGTGTTTTCAGCGCCTTTCCCACACACCGCATGCGCCGACGAAGGCCACCGGTGACACGCGCTCTATGCGCCCCGCACGCATCTTCCTCGTCCGGTTGGTGAAATTAGACCTAGCCACACAATCCGACCCAGCAACGCCGATCCGCAACCCGACTCAGTGACCCGCGAGCCGCAACCCAACTCCGTCCCCAAGACCTGACCCTCCTTCTGACCCGCGTCCATCTGCCAACATGTGGCACGCGCAGAAGCTGCCACGTGGCCCAACGGTAAGTGCTAACACCATTACACGACCGTTAAATTAAACCGGCCCAATTTCAAACCACCAGAACTTCCTATAATCGGTTCAGTGATTTTTGGACTGGTTCTTTGCAACCTAAAATTGGTTCCTAAGATTTTTTGACCTTCTAAACACATTGGTCACATCATATTTGCCAAAATCAATCCCTATCTCTATGTTTTTATATATTAAACTCAATGACGAACGGTGCTACCCAAGCGGTCATTCCAAAATTGACCTGGGAGAATTATGACAACTGGTCTATTCAAATGAGAGCCCTTCTGGGTGCTCAGGATGTCATGGATATCGTTGAAGATGGGTACAAAGAAAGCCCATCAAAAGAAGACGAAGCAGCTATGTCTGATGCTCAAAGAACGACCTTGTGAGCCGATCGAAAGAAGGATTGTAAGGCGAAGTCTATAATCTACCAAGGCCTTGATGAGGCCACATTTGAAATCATCGCCTCTACCAAGACATCCAAAGAAGTTCAGGACTCTCTCCAGCGAACACACAATGGTGCAGAAAAAGTAAAGAAGATTCATTTTCAAACATTGCGAGGTGATTTCAAAACTCTAAAAATGAAATCTGCTAAATCTATTGCTGACTACTATACACGAGTTATGGTAGTATCAAATCAATTGAGAATAAATGGAGATACTCTCAATGACAAGAGAATTTATGAGAAAATTTTGCGATCTTTAGATCCAAAATATGATTATATAGTTATGACCCCGAAAGAAACAAAAGATTTGGAAACCATGTCCGTAGAAGAACTTGTGGGCTCACTCCAAACTCATGAGCAAAAATTCAACAAAAGGAGTGATGATAAAGCACTGGAACAAGCACTCCAAACAAAGTTGTCCCTCACTACAGATAGATATGACAAAGGGGGGACGTCACAGCAAGGAAAAGGATGAGATTGAGGATCCCGTGGGAGAAATTATGGAAATATTGACTCCAGAGGAGGTGACAAAGGCAAAAGAGGTCCCACTAGAGGAGGAAGCAATCAAAAGAACTTTGTTCCACGAGGCAGAGGACAAGGAAGAAGAGAAGGATACAATAATCGCCCAAACGTAGACAAAAGAAACATTCAATGCTACAACTGCCACAAGAACGGACATTACAACAATGAGTGTTGGGGGCGACAACAAGAAAAGGTTAGCGAGGAGGCTAACCTTACCGAAACTGAACATGCAGATGGAGAGTCATTGATGATGATGGCACACAATTCAACCCCCCAAGACCAAGTGTTTGGTACCTTGATTATGGAGCCAGCAACCATATGACTAGTAGAAAGAACCTATTCTTTGAACTTGATGAGAAAGTTCAGGAAGAGATCTCTTTTGGCAATAATTCTAAAATCCCAGTCCGAGGGAGAGGGCATGTTTTGATCAAACAGAAGTCCGGAGATCATGCTTACATCTCCAACATCTATTACGTGCTAGATATGAAGACTAACATCTTGAGTCTCGAAAAGCTCATAGAGAGAGGCTACTGAATTAGCCCTAGTAATAAGTAAATGGTGATAATAGACGCTCGAGAAAAGCTTGTTACTCAAGTTCAAATGGCAAAGAGTCGAATGTTTCTGCTCACCATCTAATATGATACGTCGAGGTGTTTGAGCGCTTTCATCAGAGACAAAGACTGGCAATGGCATCTAAGGTATGGACATCTAAATTTTGAAAGTTTGAAACAATTGGGAAGCAAGAAGATGGTGAAAGGCTTACCCAATATCCACCATTCAAATGTGATATGTGAAAGCTGTGTTCTGAGCAAGCAACATAGAAACAGTTTTGGAAAGCAAGCTGACTGGAGATCAACGATGCCGCTCCAACTAGTACACATAGACGGGTGTGGTCCACTAAGACCATTTTCAAATGGACAGAATTGATACTTCCTCAACTTCATTAACGAATACAGTAGGAAGACCTGGGTCTACTTCGTGAATAGGAAGTAAGAGGTGTTCAACAAGTTCAAAGAGTTCAAAGCTCTTGTGGAGAAACAAAGTGGCTACAGCATCAAGTTACTCCAGTAAGACCAAGGAGGAGAGTACAAAGACGAAGCTTTCATGAAATTCCTTAGGCGGCAAGGGACTCAAAAATAGTTCACACCGACTTACACTCCCTAGTTAAATGGTGTAGCTGAAAGGAAGAACCACACAATCCTTAACATGGCCAAAAGCATGTTAAAGGATAAGAATGTGCCCAAGAGTTTTTGGGCAAAAGCAGTGTCATGTGCAGTCTATCTACTTAATTGGTGTCCTACGAAGAGTCTTGATACAAAGACACCACATGAAGCCTAGAGTACTCATAAGCCCAGTGTCAGTAATCTTAGGGTGTTTGGCTTTATAGCCTATGCCAAGATCCCAGAAGCAAGAAGAACAAAATGGGATGATAAAGGAGAGAAGTGTATCCTTGTTGGATACGGCGATAAAACCATGGGATATCGACTCTACAATCCCATAAAAAAGAAAGTCATTCACAGTCAGGATGTCATTTTTGAAGAAAATGAATCCTGGAAATGAGACCAAGATGAATGTTCCAAAGAGATTCTAGTTGTTTATAAACTTAGAGAATTTTCTCATATTGGATGAAGGTCTGAAGTTATTGGTATTTCTCTATCATGGAGGTACCTTATATCATTGAAGTTCACACAAACACACCAAGCTAAAGAAGATTGACCTTTATCCTATTTATCTCTTATAAGAAAACTGACTTTAACTGATCATTATTTGGCCCATAGACTGTCGCAAGAAGCCATTCCCAACTTGATTTGATAGTTTGAAGATGCAATGTAATGGACAAGGTTCTATTTATGAGCCTTTTTTTTTTTGACAAATTTTTTAGATTTCCATAAGATTTTAATATCACCTGCTGTTTCTTTGGCATTCAAGTCTACCCATTTGACTAATGTTTCCTTACATAAATAAATAAATATATATATATATATATATATATATTGTTGTACCACTTGAATTTCTTAATTTGGTTTCTTGGGGACATATTACATCAGGCTTCCAAAGATCCAGTGCTTCCTTTACTTGCTCTTTTTTTTTTCTTCCCCATGGAGACCCCTAATGTTCCAAGATATGATTCTTGGGTTCATGGGTTATGTGCTGTAAGGCCTTCCTTAATATGTGTGAGTAAAGTTCCGATTAATACTGGCTTTGGGGGGCATGCATATTATATATATCTTTGAATTTTACTTTACCTTGATCACTACTTGTACTTTTTTCACATCTCCTCTAAATTCTTGTCCGGCCCATTTGAATTTTCACAAAATTTTGACCAAAAAAAAAAAAAAAGAATAGCGATTTTTTTTCCATCCTTCCTTTTATTGTTTGTATCAATTTAATTAAGCACATTCGTCAAAACTTTGAAATATTGGTTTGATTGTATATGCAATTTATTTATTTTTTTATTTTTTTACAAAAATCCCAAATTTATTGATAGCATTCACTTATGGCGGAGGAATAATGTGGTTACAAATAAGCCACAAGAGATTTACAAACAAACTAACAAAACCAGGCTAGGCAGCAAAACCAAAACAAGTCTATCAAAACTCGTACCATTAACTAGCTAAACCAAACTAAACAAGCCCGTATGTAATCAAAACAAACAAACACAAACAAAAAACCTGTAAACTGATGTCAATTACCTGCAAAAAAAAACACCTGAGAAAAACATAAGAGAACCAAATGATGACAATTAAAGACGAAGGTTTCAAATACACATCTTATCCATACAAATTAGACATGTCATTTTACTCAGTAGCACATCACCTACAAAATATCTCCTTGTGTTACCTCCCTCGCCTTGATGAGTCAAGAAAACCACCACCTAATTACCTTCTCTAAATTGGAGCTTTATAGAGAACTAAAGGCCCTATAACTCCTCCTCTAACAATTCCCAAAGGTCCCATAAGTATTAGGAAAAACAAATTCCAAATGTGATCCATCCCACCACCAATTCCGAGTCGCTTTCAATACAAATATTCTAATATCCCAACTCTCTATAGAGTTAAACACGACTAGTAAGAGCATGCAACTCTACTCCATTATAAGAACCTAACTCAAATTTTTTCTAGAAAGCGGCCTTAAAATTACCTGATGAGTTGTGGACGATACCACCACCACCATAAGAACCTGGATTTCATCTACAAGAGCCATCTATATTTAGTTTCAACCAACCTAAATATAGGAGGCCTTTCCCAAATTACTTTTAGAGGAGTTCTAACCTTCGATGTTATCATTTTCACTTGGAGCACTTTCAATAATTTATTATCAATAGAAGCAAAGAACCTTTCACGCGCTCTGCAATTTTTGCAAGCCAAAACCTCACCAATAACCAAACTGCATTCCCCGCCTCATACTTATCAACCATGCAGGCTTTACAACGCCTGAGCCATAGTCTCCAAGAAATTATCGTAGATAACAAACCGATGATCGTACCTTTTTGCGTTGATTTTTTGGCACATCTAAACTATCTATTAATTTTCACCCTCTAAGGTTCATCATCAAAATTTAGAATTCCCAAGACAGATGATGCTCTCTTCCAAACCATACTTGTTGTCGCGATGTCCCAAAGCGCGGGTGCCCCAAGGTGACGAAATAAAAATTATGGTTTAAATTTTCGAGGAAAATGGTGTAATGGAGTTGCCACTAACCTTTCAGTGTGGTTAGAACACTTGATTACTACCCAATTAAGAGTAAAATAGGTTTGCGTCACCAAAGTCGGGATCGGGAGTTCGGTTATGTAAGGGAAAGGTACAAGCACCCCCTACACACCCGTTCTTACAAACAGTTCCTAATTAATTATGAAATTATCCCAACGTAAATTTAAAAAACCTTTTATGTTACTTCTTTTGTAAATTTACAAAATGCACATGTACGTGAATGTCTCACACAGATATTTACATCGTAAATATATATTCCCTAAAAAACGAGGTACGTGAAGCTCAAAGAACTCATTCCATTTCATTAAAATCATAGGAAAACATACAAAAGATATAATAATATAATACAAAATTACTTAAAGAAAATGAAGGCAGTAATTCATAATATAAAGTATAAACATCTGGTACAATTAAATACTGAAATTACCAAACAGCACCATAAGGAGCTATACTATGCTAAAATTTTAAAGATACATAATAGTAATAAATATCTTAATATATGTACATAATAATAGCACATACTGTGATAATAATAATAATAATGACACACAAATTATTATATATGAAATAATAAGACATACCTTATGATAATAATACTTACCTTGATATACCTATGTATATATATGGTAACACCTCTTACTATAATAATAAGTCATATATCATAATAATACACTATAATTAAAGTAATAACATACTTACTATAATAACATAGCACATACATTAATAATACTAAGAATGATAATTCTATGCCTATCATAATATAATAGTAAATATGTGAAAATAGTCAAACCCTAAAGTTAACGTACAATATAAACAATTAATCCATAAAAACGATAATATAGAAACAATTCAAACCTTAAATAAATATACTTTACGTACAAATAATAACCATGTAAACAACTAAGGTCTTACCATTGATAGCAATATTGTGAGAAACCAACCAAACCCTAAATAAACCATATGATAATCAAAGCCCTAAATGTACAATTAAGATTCAAAAAATACCATTAAAACCCTAAAATAACATATACGATAACCGAAACCATACATACAATATAAATCATAAACATCATAATTATACTAAATAAATCAAAAACCCTAAGTAACATGTAAACAATAAACATAGTAATAAAAACACCCTAAATAAATATGACTTGAATAATACAACTACAATAATACTATGTAGACATTAAACCAAACAAATTCGAAATTAATACAACACAACCCTAAATAAACAATAAATATGAAATAATAAAAATAATATACATATTCAAAAAAAACTTAAACTTTAAATATTAAAGCCCAAATAAGACCAAATATATATATATATATATATATATATATATATATATATATCATATTCATATGTATGTGTGTGTGTACGTGCATGTGAGAAAGAGAGAAAGAGTGTGCTATCTGTGTTTTGCTGCGTGGGTTCATGTGTGTTTGAGTATGTGTTAGAGTGTGTGTGTGTATATGTAGTTCATACAGGCAAGGAAGCTCACAGCAGGGGTGGACGACATGAGGGGGAGGCTACCATGCTGGTGCAGGACTGCTGGTGTGGTCGGGGGTCAGCGATGCGGTGAAGGAATCTGTGGAGAGACGACATTGGGAGGTTTTGCCATCGGGGCTCGTGGCTATAGTTGTTGGTGAGGTCAGAGAGGGAAACTCATGGAGAATGGTGTACTGATTTTTGGCTATTGATTCTAGTGGAGAGAGCAGGATTGAGCTAGTGATGGCAGCAAGATGCCAATGGCATGGAGCTCCTCATTATGGGTGTTGGACCAGGCATTGGCAGCGTCTAGGCTGGCAGTGATGGCCTAAAGGTCTTTGTTGCAGAGAGCTGGGTGCTAGCCGAAAGTTGGTGAGGCAGGATGATGACGATGATGGCGTTATCGAGGGGCGAGGACGACAACAATGATGACGGTGGGGAGAGACGATGGTGGTGGTGTTTGAGGGGCTGGTGTGATGTTGGAAAAACTAGAGCTAGTATGATGATGGAAGAGAGGGTGATCGGAGCTATGGTTGCTGGCTGTGAGTGAAGGATGATGGGGCGCGAAAGAGTGAGTCATAAGGTTGAGGGTGATCAGGGCTGTGAAACAGAGAGGCAGCAGCAATGCTACGTGGGTTAGAGGAGCAGCAGCAGGGTTGTGTGGGTGTGTGTGTGAGGAAGAATTAAGGAGATCGAAAGGTTGGTGCCCCCACGGCCGTGAATGCGTGTGTTCCCTAATGCCTTTATATAGGCTTTCTTCCTAAATGATGGGTGGAGGGGGACACTCAGTCATTGGTTGTGACTGAAACTCAGTGAGAATCAATTGCACAATAAACACTTTCAATTTATTTCAAACTGAATTACAGAGGATAATTAAAATCACTCTCGCTCACTGGTTATTCACCCTCTCTACACCACATAATACATTGTACACACACATCTATTTATAAAAAAGCACACAATAGTATAATAAACAATGGTGGGAATTAATCTTCAATGGAGGTGGGCTGGTAGGTGGAGTAGGTTGCCTGCTGACTCCAGAAAATACAACAACGGTGGGCTGCTGGCCATCTCCAGTCAAGTTTAATTTACAACATCCGCCCTTAAACTTAACTCTCTTGGTTTTGTCATTTTGAGCATTTTCTTCAGTTTTACAAAAATATCATGCCTGAATGGCTTCATAAAAATGTCAGCATTCTGATCATATGTTCTGCAAGATATCAACTCTACTTATTTCTTCCTTTAGACCTTGGCGACAAGTCTTGCTTTGTATCTGTGGACTTCTCCTTAAGCGTTCTTCGTAGTATTGTAGACCCATTTTACACCGATAGTTTTGCAGCCCTTCGAGAGATTCATCAACTCCCAAGTCTTGTTCTTCTCAATGGATTGAATCTTCTCATCCATCGTTTTTCTCCATTTATTTTCTTCATTACCCTTCTCAAAGCTAATCGGGTCGCTAGTCAGCAACATAAAGTTTAGACTAACATACTCTTCCTTTGGTTCTGTATTTTTATACAGATTAGCTAGGTTACGGGCACCTCTAGACCTCATGTCTGAGATTTCATGCTCAATTGGTGATGAAAATTCAATCCTCTATGGTGAACCATGTGGAGATGTCTGTAGCTCAGGAACTTGTGAATCGATAGCCACTTCTTTTGTTTGTGTGCGTTCTTCTACTTCAAGTATCAATTCCGCATCTTTGGAAGATTCAGCCTGGTCCTATTTTCAAGATTCATTTTCTTCAAAAATGACATCCCGACAGTGAATGACTTTCTTTTTTATGGGATTGTAAAGTCGATATCCCATGGTGCTGTCACCGTATCCAACAAGGATACACTTCTCTCCTTTGTCTTCCAACTTTGTCCTTCTTGCTTCTGAGATCTTGGCGTAGGCTATGGAGCCAAACACCCTAAGATGACTCACACTGAACTTGTGAGTACTCCAAGCTTCATGCGGTGTCATTGTATCAAGACTCTTCGTAGGACACCGGTTGAGTAGATAGGCTGCACATGACACTGCTTCTACCCAAAAACTCTTGGGCACATTCTTATCCTTTAACATGCTCCTGGCCATATTAAGGATTGTGCGGTTCTTCCTTTCAGCTACACCGTTCAACTGGGGAGTGTAGGTCAGTGTGAACTATTTTTGAATCCCTTGTTGCCTAAGGAATTTCAGGAAAGCTTTGTCCTTGTACTCTCCTCCTTGGTCTGATTAGAGTAACTTGATGCGATAGCCACTCTATTTCTCCATAAGAGTTTTGAACTCTTTGAACTTGTCGAACACCTCTGACTTCCTTTTCAAGAAGTAGACCCAAGTTTTCCTACTGTCTTTCCTGTGATGACGATAGGAAAGTCATAGTAAACTATTGCCAGGTCATGTGTTTAGGTTGTATGATTGAATTTTGAATTAAGATTAGGGAGGATAGTTAATCGTCAATATGATAATTCAATTAGATGAAATAAATTAGATCTGCTTGAGGAATAGGGTCTTTAAATTGTGTTCTTTGTCTTTTTAGGATGGACCCAAGGAGAAGTGGTACGAATGCTGGGGGTGATGGAGTAGGACCTTCCAGTATATGAGGTAGAGATACCGATGCGGTATTGCATAGCGTCACCCAGGAAGTGATGGCTGAGATGGCCAGAAGTTTAGGGGAGCATAGTTACATGATCGAGCAGTTTATGCGGATGATAGCTCCATCATTTTCTAGAGGAGCATACCCTTTCGCAGTTGAGAACTGGGTCCATGACATTGAGGATATGTTAGCAGTGTTTCCATGTACAGACGAACAAACGGTAGTAATCGTGATGTTCAAACTAACAGGAGAGGCAAAACGCTAGTGGAGATCAACGAGGTTAATTGAGGAGCAGAGACCAGATCCTGGAGACGATTCAAGGAACTGTTCTTCAAGCGATATTTTCCTACTATCATTCGAAGCACAAAGGTAGCAGAGTTCATACACTTAACTTAGAGGCGGATGATAGTATCACAATATGCAACTCGATTTAATGAGTTGTCTCGGTTTGCCCTATATTTGGCAAGAAACGAGGAGAAGAAGTTAAGGAAGTTTCAAGAAGGCTCGAGGTAGAATTTGTTTGAGCAGGTTATTGGATTTTAGGCTTAGATATTGATGAAGGTTGTGGACAGAGCTGCGGTCATTGAGAGTGGCATGCAAAGACACACCGCAGCTCATAATCAGAGAAAAAGGCCCCCGACTCAGTGTTTCTAGGCGGGTTCCAGCTAGGGCCTATGGAGAGGAGACCATTATAGTGGGGGTCAGAGGCAGATGACGGGACCTCATGAGAATCAAGGTGTGCAAACCTACCCTATGTGTCAAACGTACGGGAGGAGGCATCTGGGAGAGTGCCAAGCAGGGAAAGACGTCTGTTATCGTTATGGGAGGCTCGACCACATAGCACAAGCATGCCCAGGACAGCTAATCCAAGTGCCAGTTTCCAGACCCTACCGGGGAGGTTATCAGGCACCCCGTGGAGGCAAGAATAGGAATATAGCCTCGATGAGGGTTTATGCTTTGACGCCGGGAGATGCTGAGACCGCAGGTGACGTTGTGACAGGTACTTTTACTTTTTTATCATATCAAGTTATTGTCTTATTTCATTCAGGTGCCACCCATTCTTTTGTGTCTGCGGTCTATGTTAAATTGTCTAGAAATGAGACCTAGTTATTAGATGTAAAATTGTCAATAGCTACACTCTCAAGGTTAGTGATGAAGTGTCGTAGGGTGTTCAGGGGTTATCAAATAGAAATTCAAGAGAGGGTGTTACCAGCTGACTTGATTGTGCTAGATATGTATGGATTCGATGTAATACTGGGTATGGATTGGTTGGAAGCTAATTATGCTAATATTGACCGTTGTCTGAAAGAGGTGATATTCAGACCACCAAAAAAGTAAGAATTTAAATTTGTGGGACCACAGGTGTGTTCCCCACCTCAGTTAGTGTCAGCCATGCAGGCGAAAAGACTGCTTCTGGATGGATGTTAGGGGTTTATGGTCTTTATAAAGGAGGTTTCAGAAAATGAATTGAAGTTTGGTAGTACACCAGTGGTAAAGAAATTTCCAGATGTTTTTCAAGAAAAGCTACCTGAGTTGCCTCCCGATCACGAGGTATATTTTGTTATACATTTACTTCTAGAAACAGCATCGATTTCTAGGGCTCCTTACCGAATGGTTCCACCTGAATTGGGAGAATTAAAGGACCAGTTGCAGGATTTGTTGAATAAAGGGTTTATCAGACTTAGTGTATCACCTTGGGGAGCACCAGTGCTATTCGTATAGAAGAAAGACGGGTCTATGAGGATGTGCATAGATTATAAGGAGATAAACAGGGTAACCATTAAGAACAGATATCCTCTACCCCGTATAGATGGCTTATTTGATTAGCTTCAGGGTACATGGGTCTATTCCAATATTGACCTCAGGTGAGGCTATCACCAGGTGAAGGTTAAAATAGAGGACATCTTTAAGATAGCTTTCAGGACCAGGTATAGTCATTATGAATTTCTAATTATACCATTGGTCTGACGAATGCTCTTGCGCTATTCATGGACTTGATGAATAGAATTTTTCATCATTATTTAGACTAGTTCGTTATGGTTTTCATTGATGATATACTGGTCTACTTGAGGTGTCTTAAAAAGCATGAGGCATTTTTACAACTAGTACTTCAGACGCTCAGGGAAAAGAAATTGTATGTTAAGTTTAGAAAATGTGAATTATGGTTAGAGGAAGTGGCGTTTCTGGGGCATGTTTTATCAGGGGATGGAATTTCAATGGATCCCAACAAGATTGAGCTAGTGTTGAATTGGGTTAGGCTGAATAACATTTAGGAAATTAGGAGTTTCTTAGGACTAGTGAGTTATTATCGTCGGCTTGTAGAGGGTTTCTCAGCATTATCAGTGCCTTTGATGCGACTCATTAGGAAGAATATCTGGTTTGAATGGGATGACAGTTGTTAGCAAAGCTTGCAGGAATTGAAGCAGAGGCTCGTCACTGCACCAGTTTTGACCATCCCATCAAGGGGCGAGGGTTATGTGATTTATAGTGACGCATCCTTGAAAGGACGGCTCGGTTGTATATTGATGCAACAGAACTGTGTGGTAGCTTATGCGTCTTGACAATTGAAAGAATATGAAAAGAATTATCCCACTCACGATCTGGAATTGGGTGTAGTGATTCATGCATTGAAGATTTGGAGTGCGATGACCCAAAAATATATATACGATTAAAGTACAATAATAATAAAATAATAAAAATGGTCATTAAGTTAATATCAATACAGAAGTGTTTTTTTGTAGGATCCTTGATTCCGTGTTTGACGCCTAAGAAAGACCTTGTCTTAGTGAGTGCTTAGAGACCATTGCGATTCAGTCACTCCCTAGAGGTCGGCCTAGTCAAAATGGAATTTCATAGGATAAACAAGATAGACACTATTTGTACACGTAAATAAGTACATATACATAAAATAGTATTATGACAGACATAATTTATAGAAATACATAGTAAGATAATAATAATATAGGCATCATATGTGGGGCCCACAAGACTATGTGGGGCCCACAAGACTATGTGGGGTCTACATGAGTCCCGAAGTCGTGTGGGATTCATATGAGTCCCGGAGTTATGTAGGGCTCATAAAATCGTATAAGGACTATTGGAGTTACGTAGGACCCACTTGGGTCTCAAAGTTATGTGGGGCCCACATGAGTTTTCAAAATTCAAATTTAATTCTTGTTCAAAAATAAATAATAAAATAAATAAATACTAAAAATAGTTTAAAAGTAATAACAATGATAATAATAATGATTAAGAAAAATAATAAAATAATAAAATAATTAATTAACTAATTGATTAATTAATTAGGTAAGTAATTAATTAAAATTTTATTTAATGGGAATGGTGGCAAGCACTCCCACATGGCTTCCATCCTCATCCCATACTCAACTCATACCTTGCCCATCCCTTGTCCATTCTTTAATTTTAAAAAAATTATAATTTCACCCATCTCTCCACACTTTTATAAATTCCATTTCTTCTCCAAAATTTTCCTATAAATAGGAAACTCTCAACCTTCATTTATCACAACAATTTTTCCAATGAAGAGAAGAATTAGTGAGTGAAAAAATTTGTGCTGGAGAGAGAATTTTTGAGTAAGTTCTCACTCACCCACCCTTTCCGATCTCATTTCTTAGAGATAGTTATTGTGTTCATAGCACAAGGTAAAAGAAGAAGGTAAGTAAATTTGATTATATTAGTTTCTTTTTTATTTAAAATTCATACCCGAGTTTATTTTGTAAGTAAATTTCAATTATGTTACTTAGTTCCATAAAATTTTCATGAGTTTATTTTTACCTATATTTAATTATACCAATTCTATCTTTAAAATATTGCATTTATTTTTGGGTTCAGAAATGTTCTAATCCCCTCAGGTAAATTTTTAGCATTTTTTTCTATTAAAAAAAAATTATATATATTTTTAATACAAAAATTGTGTGGCATGAGTTTATTTCTACGTTGCATTATTCATAAAAATATTAGTAAAGATGAGATTTTCATGAGATTATTTTAAATTGCATAAATTATAATAAGATGGTTTTAAAACCCCTTATGGCAAAGCAAGTTCAAAGTTACAGATACTCAGTACCGCAACTTAAAGTTTAAATAAAGCAGAATGCAACCTCACTGTTTACAGAGTGGTTATTTATGTTAATGGATTTCTCCTGAGTGCACACCTGGTTCTGGATCAGGACTTAATAAGGAAAATCTCACTTAATGTTTACGTACGTTGATTTAGTTTGGTCTGCCAACCAGTTAAGTCCGGTCTTCGAACCGCATAACCCAGTCATGGGGGTAAACATGACTTACGGCAAATAGGCCTAAGGGTGGTTTTTACAATATATGTTTATACATATTTAATTATGTGTACAGAGTTATTAATGAGTTAAAGGAAAAGTATAAGTTTATATGAAAATAACCATTTTTGTGCCTAAATGACGATTTAAAGGAAACGTATAAGGAAAAGTATATATATGTATATAGTTAAATATTTTTATAGTTTTAAAGTTAAAAGTTTAATTTAACAGTCACAGTATATGATTATTAAATTTTACTATTATAGTTGATGGTAAAAGTTTTATGTAGAAATTTTTAGATTTACATTTATTTTAGAAGAAATTTTGAAGTTATAGTATTAAATATTATTTTACGAAATTTTAAAAAAAACTCATTTTGGCCACACACTAATAATAATCTTATTTACCTACTGAGCGTCTTCTCAATCCAATCATATTTTTATTTCAAATAACTCTGAAGGGCATGTCAAAAATCAAGCTTAGCAAGCATACGGGTGGGGATAGAAAAATAAAGATTGATTAGAAATATTAGTATGATGCCAGATATTTGTGCTTGTGTAATTTTTCTTCTTTTAAAATAAATGATTGTAGTATGGATAATTAGCGCTCTGGTTTAATAATAATTGAGTTTATTTGCTTCCACTATAAATCAATAGTAAAAAGTAAATATCTCAGACCCTTCGAGGTTGGCGTATTACATGGAGGCATTACCTACATGGTGAGAGATGCAAAATATTTTCTAACCATAAAAGTTTAAAGTACTTCTTTACGCAAAAAGAGTTGAATATGCGGCAAAGCAGATGGTTAGAGCTCATCAAGGATTATGATTGCACCATCAGCTACCACCCAGGTAAAGCAAATGTGGTGGCTAATGCACTGAGCTGTAAATTAGAGGGTGCAGTACAGTTAGCAACAGTAGCTTAGGACCCGAACTTAATGGATTTAGAGAGACTCAGCGTGGAGTTAGTAGAGAGTGATCACGAGGCATTTATTGCCAACCTAGTGGAGTAGCCTACCCTACAAGAAAGGATTAAAGCAGCTCAAGGTGATGATGCAAAATTAGCAGAGCTAATAGCTAGGGTGTAGGACGGACAGGGAAAGGGGTTCAGCATTTCTGATGACGGGACTCTGAGGTTCCATTCTAGGTTGTGCGTGCTTGCAGATACGGATATCAGAAGGACGATTCTAGAGGAGGCTCACAGATCCTTGTACACAGTTCATCCAGATAGTACTAAAATTTATAGGGATATGCAAAAATATTTCTGGTGGAGTGGCATGAAGAGGGAGATTGTCAAATTTGGGTCATAGTGCTTGATGTGCCAGCAGGTTAAGGCTGAGTACTAGAAGCCAACAAGACAGTTGCAACCTCTTTTCATCCCATAATGGAAGTGGGACCACATCTCTATGAATTTTGTGAGAGGTTTACTGCCAGCGCGGCATGGACATAATGTTATTTGGGTGGTTGTAGATCGATTGACGAAGACTACTCACTTTATCCCTATTAAATTCAACTATTCCATGGATAGACTGACAGAGATATATATTCATGAGATTGTGTGATCACATGGTGTGCCAGTGTCTATAGTATCAGACCGAGACCCACGTTTCACATCACGATTTTGGAGGAGCTTGCAGGAGGCTCTGGAGTCTCAGTTATCATTTAGCACGACATTTCATCCTCAGACGGATGGGCAAACTGAGAGGATGACTCAGATATTAGAGAATATCCTTTGAGCATGCATGTTGGACTTTAGAGGTAGTTGGACCTAGTTTATGCCATTGGTTGAGTTTACATACAATAATAGCTATCAGGCCAGTTTTGGCATGGCACCTTACAAGGCACTTTATGGTAGGAGGTTTCGTTCTCCTATATACTGGGATGAGTTAGGTGAAAGGCGAGTTTTGGGGCCAGAAACGGTGTAGCAAACATACGATAAAGTTCGACTTATTCAAGACAGACTTAGTGCAGCTCAGAGTCAACAGAAAGGCTACACAAATATTCGTCGTCAGGAATTGGAATTTAAAGTGGGCGACCATGTGTTTTTGAAAATAGCACCACTGAAGGGAGTCATGAAGTTTGGGAGGAAGGGTAAGTTGAGCCCTAGGTTTATTGACCCATTTGATATACTTGAGAAGGTTGGGTCAGTTGCCTATCAGCTAGCTTTACCACCAGTTTTGTTCAAAATACATGACATATTTCATGTTTCTATGTTAAGGAAATACGTCTCAGATTCCTCCCATGACATCAGACATGCAGAGTTAGAACTCAATGATACATTGGCTTATGAGGAAACTCTAGTACAGATCCTAGACAGAAAGCAATAGGAATTGCGTAGTAAGAAAATACTATTAGTAAAAGTCTTATGGAGGAATCATGTGGTAGAAGAAGCTTCTTGGGGGCTTGAAGAAGAAATACAATAGAAATACCCGCACCTCTTTGGTGGGGATTAGCAATAATTAGGAAAAGACTCAGGTAAGCATGTAAGATTTCTTTTATGCTAGTTAGTTAGTGTATGTAATAAATTTTGTGATAATAGGGAGTATTTTGGTTTTGGGAGAATTTTCTCTTATGTATTTGTAATCTCCCAGAACCTTAAATGTAACCACGGTATTCTCCACCATAAGTGAGGGTAGTTAATAAAATAAGTAGTCCATTTTTCTTTAAGGATGGTGTTCAATACAAATAGCAAATTTTGAGGGGAGAATGTAGATGTGCGAAAAATGTATAGAAATTAAATAATAAAAGAAAAGGGAGAAAAGGAAAATTTAATGGATTTTCAGCAGAGTCTCGTCGACGAATAGTTTTCTTGGGCTCGTCAACATGGACACATTTCTCATCAACAAGAAGCTACCGAGTGGATAGATTTCAAGGCTTGAATTTCGTCAACGAGGAGCAGACGTTCGTTGATGAAACTCCTTCTTGAACTCGTCGATGAATACATATGGACAAGTATTCTATATAAGGCCGAAAAATCGTCTTTCTGTGAGAAAAATCATTTCCTCCTTATTTTTTCTCTCTCTAGTCGGTTTGCTCTACCTTCTCTCTATGTTTTCGGCCTCATTTTTCGCCGGTTTGATGATCCAAAGTCTTCACGCTACCCTTGGGAAGATTCTTTTCATATCTGGTGGAGTTGATCGTTGGTTAGGCCTACTTGGGCACCATCCCAAATTCAGGGTAAGTAGATTATTTGAGTATTTTCAATATTAAAAGACTTATCTAAGTTGAGATTTTGTATTCTATGAGAACATACTGGTGTTTTGTGGAATAAAATTAGGGCGTGATGTTTTCAGGATTAGGGTGCTTTTGAGACCCTGCAGGCATGGGTTGAGGACCTTAGAGAATATTTCCAAGAGCTCAGGTAAATTACAGTTCGGTAAATTATGAGTATGTAGGTTCAGGGAAATATAGTTGATTTAGTGGAAATATGTATTATTTTAGGATTTAAGAAATAGTACACCCTGAGCGTGTGGATAAATTGGTGTCAAGCCTCCCAGCTAGTTAGGTAAGGGAAATATGCTATGCTACAAAATTTAGGAATTTTTATCAGTATCGATTATAATATTTGATGTAACAACCTCAAAATTATATCATTATATATATATACAATCATACCTATGCAGCAGAAACATAAGTCATACAACCACATATACTATACAATACCAGAAATCTATATTTCCAAACTATAGCCATATAATACATGTCTCTCCAGTAATATCTACCCAAAAATACAACCTTGAAACTAAGGTAACTGAGAAATCTCTATCCGTGAGCCTGATCCGCGAGCCTAACTAGCTCACTTGAAAAATGTTGGAATAATAAGGTGAGTTGACACTCAGTAAGTGGAAATATGCTATTGCTAGTGTGTGGTAACTAAGTTACATATATACTTTAAATAACATATGAGCTATAATAAAATGATAAATCTGTAAAACATATCTTACATTTTTCGCAGTTTAAAGCATAATTATATCTTCTGAGTTTTCTACTTTTCATACTGCTAATATCATACTATATTCATTAATTACTGTAAAACTGTATACATATATATAACTGTGCTTTACCCCTGGAATTTTGTATGTCATGATTTGAGCCCTCATGACAGGGTTGTGCGGCCCATAGGCGGGACTTAACTTTGTCGGCCCTCCAGGAAAGTCATTATACTCTATACTACCTCAGCCCGGCTAAACTGCATACTCTCTTAGGCGCGGGACTGGCTGCTACCTCGTTAAATTGGCCTCCTCAACCCAGTGAACTAGGGAGCTGCATACTCTCCGAGCATAGTTGACGGTACCCACACACTATCTGAGATATGTGGCTGCACTCTATTTGTATTAGCAACAGTACCGTGCTCTGTATTTTGTATCTATACTGTATCTACCTGTAATCTTTCCACAGGGATCTGATACTATATATATATATATATATATTTATACATACTATACTCTTGATACTATTTTCTTTATGTTTCCA
The DNA here is from genome assembly GCF_029873635.1 of Malania oleifera. NCBI lineage: Eukaryota > Viridiplantae > Streptophyta > Magnoliopsida > Santalales > Ximeniaceae > Malania > Malania oleifera. Next base: position 52,356,937 of record NC_080422.1, on the reverse strand, counting down.
AAATAACCATAACACTATATTTCTATACTGTAAATACTATAATATCATTAGCATCTTGATGCTATAACTATATAATTTGTCTGTACTTTCTTTCTGTATAATCTGAATGTTATGGCATTTAAGAAAACATAATTTTCTATATACACTATATATACTTTTCTAAATAAATATTTGTATACTGTTATATATATATATATATATATATATATATCTTTCTGTGTAATCATCTGAATAAAACTGAATATGTATACATATTCTGTCTATACAAAATCTGCAAATATCTAACTATATCTGTATAACTTGAAATACTTAAAAACTACATAAAACTCCATATCAATATCATGCACTTTGGCCCCACATACTTCAAAAATTCATATTCTGTATAATAACTGGTATGCATATATATATATATATATATATATATTTCTACTGTAAATAATAATCTGGTAAAAGCATATAATTTATGCTAAAAACTTACTAGAATTACCTAACATATATTTCTCTTACCTTAAATCTGAAAAGCCTTTCATTGAACTCTAGCCCTACACCTAGGGTTGTCCACTTAACACCCTGAAAACAACATCCCCCAAAACAAAACATCGGTATTTTCTTACCTATATCATTTCTTATAACTACAAGGAAGGCATAATACGACTAAAATACCTTACCTTGGATTTGGGATGAATTCCGAACCAACTTCTCCTACGATCAGCTCCGATAGACTTGCAGAGAACTTTGCCATGAGCATCGTGGTGGCCTCAGATCTTCAATCAGTCAAGAAAGAGCCGTAATCGAAGAGAGAAGGGGAGAGGGGGCGTAGAAAGAGAGAAAAAGGGAGTATTTTGTGCCAAATAATGTTGAAAAATCTGAGTTTTCACTATTTATAGGGCCGAATTCGTCGACAAGACACGTCATCTCGTTAACGAGTCCTTAAGGAATTTCGTCGATGAAATTCCTCCCTCGTCGACGAATTTCAGTCTGCCCCAAAAACCTCTTTCTCTATTTTCTCGTCGACGAAACCTATCCTTGTCGACAAGCTCCTCTTATATCCTCATCGACGAATCCCCTGCGTTCATCGACGAGATGCTGAAAATTCCTCAGGTTATTACATTCTCCCTTCCTTATAAAATTTCGTCCTCAAAATTTACTATCTGGATTGAACACCATCTATATATTCCATCATTCCGTAAAGGAAAAGGGTCTACGTATTTTATTACTTACCCTCACTTATGGTGGAGGAATACCATGGTTACATACTATGTTCTGGGAGATTATACAAATAAAATTAACAAACTACCTACTAACTAATTCAATACATGTACCTGCAAAAGAAACTTTATCTAACACTTATACTTTACCTGTTCACTGCTAACCTTTTTGGAACAACTGCAGGTATCTCTTCCTGATATGTTCCTCGAGTTCCCAAGAAGCTTCCTCGATAGGGTGATTCTTCCACAAAACTTTTACTAACTGAATTTATTTGGTGCACAGTACTTGTGTCTTTCTGTCTAAAATTTGTACCGGCATCTCTTCTTAAGCTAGTGACTTGAGTGCTATCTCTGCTAACTGATTATGTGGGACGGGTCTGGGTGTATTTCCTTAACATGGAATACATTGTGAATTCTAACCAAATCTAGTGGCAAAACTAGCCTATAGACAACTGGCCCTACTTTCGTTAGTATCTCAAAAGGACCAATATACCTAGGGCTCAACTTGCCCTTCTTTCCAAACCTCATAACTCCTTTCAGAGGAGCTATCTTCAAAAATACTTGATCTCCCACATCAAATTGTAGCTCTCGGCGGTGAGTGTTTGCGTAGCTTTTCTGCCCACTATGCGCGGTACGGATTCTTTCTTTAATTAGTTGGACCTTGTCACAAGCCCGTTGTACTATCTCTGGATCCAAAACTCGCCTTTCACCAACCTCATCCTAGAAGAGAAGAGAACGACATCTCCTACCATACAATGCCTCGTACAGAGCCATGCCGATACTAGACTGGTAGCTGTTATTGTAGGGAAATTGAACTAGTGGTAGAAACTGAGTCCAGCTACCCCCAAAATCTAGCACGCATGCACGAAGCATATCTTCTAAGATTAGAATTGTCCTCTCAGTTTGACCATCTGTCTGGGGAAAGTTGTGTTGAATGCTAACTGTGTACTAATAGCCTCCTAAAAACTCATCCAAAATCATGAAGTAAACCGAGGATCTCAGTCGGAGACTATGGATACCGGTACTTCATGAACACAAACTATCTCCTGAACATAAATTTCTGCCAGTCTATCCATTTAAAAGCCGATTTTAATAAGAATAAAATGTATAGTCTTCGTCAAACGATCAACAATCGCTCAAATCGCATTCAACCCCTGTCGCGCTGGTGGTAATCCCGTAATGAAATCCATCGAAACGTGATCCCATTTCTACTCTGAAATAAACAATGAATGCAACTTCTCTGCTGGTCTCTGGTGCTCAGTTTTAACCTTCTGACACGTCAAACACTGCTGTACAAATTCAGTTATCTCTTTCTTCATTCCACTCCACTAGAATCACTCTCGCAGATCCCGATACATTTTAGTGCTACTTGGATGTACAATGTATAGGGATCTGTGAGCCTCCTCCAATACAGTTCTCCTGATCTCGGTATCTACAAGAACATAGAGCCTAGTACGGAACCGTAGGGCTCCATCATCTGATATGCTAAATTCCTCACCCTGACCAACTCGCACCCTAGCCATTACTTCTGCCAACTCTACATCATCACTCTGAACTTCTTTGATCCTCTCGTATAACGTAGGCTGAACTACAAGAGTGGCAATGGCAGCCTAAGGACTCTCCTCTATTAATTCTATACTGAGCCTATCTAAATCTATAAGAATTGAGTGCTGAATCTCCATAACTGCCAGTACGGGTCCCCCTGATTTCCTACTTAGAGCATCTGCTATCACATTTGCTTTTCCTGGGTGGTAACTAATCGTGCAATCATAGTCTTTAATAAGCTTTACCCACCTTCTTTGCCTCATATTCAACTCTTTCTGGGTGAAGAAATATTTTAGGCTCTTGTGATCCGTGAAAATCTCGTACTTTCCACCATAAAGGTAATGCCTCCAAATCTTGAGAGTATACACCACCACAGCAAGCTCTAAATCATGGACAGGATAATTCCTCTCATACTCTTTAAGCTGTCTGGATGCATACGCAATAACCCTACCGTGTTGCATCAACACACATCCAAGACCCATCAAAGAGACATCACTGTATATTACAACCCGTCTTCCCCCTGATGGAATAGCTAATACCGAAGTTGAAACTAACCGCCATTTTAACTCCTGAAAACTCTACTCACAGTCGTTGGTCCAATCAAACTTCACATTTTTCCTCCTAAGTCATGTTAACAGACCAGATAACCTGGAGAAGCCATCCATGAAGCGTCGATAATAGCCTACTAATCCCAGAAAACTCCTGACTTCTTGAACATTTCCCAGCCTTTCCCAATTCAATACTGCTTCTATTTTACTCGGATCAACTGATACTCCCGCTTCAAAGATCACATGGTCGAGAAAAGTAACCTGCCTTAACCATAACTCACATTTCTTGAATTTCACATGCAATTTTCTTTCCTTTAATACCTGCAACACCAGTCTTAAATAATGCTCATGCTCCTCAAAACTTCTCAAATAGACTAATATATCATCAATGAACACAACCACAAACTGATCTAAGTATTGATGGAACACCGGATTCATAAAATCCATGAATATTGTTGGTGCGTTCGTCAACCCAAATGGCATCACCAAGAACTTGTAATGCCCATATTGGGTTTGAAATGCGATCTTCGAAATATCCTTTACTTTAACCTTCACCTGATGGTAACTCGACCGCAAGTCAATTTTAGAGTAAACCTAGGTCCCCTATAGCTGTTCAAATAAATCATCGATCCTAGGGAGAGGATATTTTATTCTTGACTTTCAGTTTATTTATCTCCCTATGATCGATACACAACCTCATGGTCCCATCCTTCTTTTTCACTAACAGAACTGGCGCACCCCAAGGCCACACACTGGGCCTGATGAAACATTTATCCAACAATTCCTGTAACTGTTCTTTCAATTCTTTTAACTCTATTGGGGCCATACAGTATGGTGCTTTAGATATTGGTGCAGATCTTGACAACAAATCTATAGTAAACTCAATTTCACGGTTAGGCGGCAAACCAGGCAATTCATCTGGAAAGAGGTCTAGAAATTCTCTCACTACTGGTATGTCAGCTTGTCTCAATTCTTCTTTTGGAAATTCTTTTATGTATGCGACATACCCCTGGCAACCACCCTGTAGTAGTCTCCTCACCTGAATAGCCGAAACTAGCTGTGGTGAGGCACATACATGTGAACCCATGAATTTGTATTCCTGCTCACCCGGGGGTCTGAAAATAACTTCTTTCTTATAGCAATTTATACTGGCACGATGAGCAGCTAGCCAGTCCTTACCCAATATTACATCAAACCCCTCCATATCTAGAACTACAAGATCAGCTGATAATACCCTCTCCTGAATACTTACCAAAAAATTCCGAAGTATCCTCCAGCATATCACCACAGACCCCATCGGCGTACCCATAGACAGATCTATACCTAATGTTTGTGTCTCTATTCCAACTATTTTCACATATCCCGCTGATATAAAGGAATGGGTAGCACCTATATCAAGCAAAGCAATATATGTATATGGTAAAGCAGTAAGGATAATTGTAACCACATCTCCAGCTATCTTAGCGTCTCCCAACGTCAACGCATAAACCCTCGCCTGTGCGGTATTTATTTTCTAACCTCCGCGGGGTGCCTGGTATCCTCCCCGAAATGGCCTAGGAGCCGGTACATAACCAGGTGTCATCTAACAGGATCAAGCCATATGATCGGGTCTCCCGAAGCCGTAGCAAACATTATCCTCCAGCTGACATTCACCCGGGTGTCTCCGTCCACATCTGGTACAAATGGTGGGAGGCTGACCACCCTGAAATCCACCCTGCTCTATCACCTGTCTCTGACCTCTGCCAGATCTACCTCCTTTCCAAGGGCCTCGACTGGGACCCTCCTTAAAGCTCAAGGGTGCGGTCCTCTTCTTTTGACTTTGTGTCTCAGTCTCTTTCGGTAGACTCTCCTCTGTTATAATGGCCCTATCAACCAAATCTGCAAAATCCTGGATCCTTAGTACCACCACTTGCCTATAAATATCTCGCCTCAAGTTTCTCTCGAACATTCTAGCCTTCTTCACTTCATCGGGGACAATATACGGGCAAAAACGTGAGAGTTCAATAAATCTCACCACGTACTACTGGACTATCATCGACCCCTGGGATAGACTCAGAAACTCCTGTACTCAAGCCTTTCTGACTAAGGTAGAATAGTATCTATCAAAGAACTTGTCCCTGAGTCGAGCCCAGGTCATTGGCACTGAAATCGTCTTCTGCTCCTCCAACAGTCTAGTTACTATCCACCATCTCTCGACCTCCCCCACCAGCCTATATGTAGCATATAAGACTCTCTGCTCGTCCGTACAATGAAGTTATGTCAAGATCTTCTCCATTTCCTGCATCCAATTCTCTATAACTACAGGGTCAATTGCTCCAGAGAACGCTAGCGGGTTCATCTTCATAAATTTTTTTATCATACATCCCTGAGCTGGAGATGGACCTCTCTACTCTCTAGAGCTCCGTGCTATATCATTCATAACTTGCTGAGCCACACTACGTAGCACAGCATCTGAATCCGCACCTCCTACATGAGAAGGCCCGGCACCATCGTCCCCACTAGCGTGAGCGCTACTGCCTCCTGGGTCCATCCTGCAAATATATAAAACACCGTTTCAGAATATCATGATGTACGACATTTATACATGTATAAATATCTACGGATAGAAAGATATTTTCATATTTTGCAAAATCATAATTTATGGAATATATTCAGGAAAATATACAATACAACATTTTCAGTATACCATGATTTACAGATTCCAGAACCATAACATTTCAGATATTCAGTATTTAAATCTTTAGATATTTAGTATTCAGATATACAGTTATTCAGATTATACAACATATTCAGTTCTATTATTTCATGTTATGGTTACTTTAGTTATATCAGAATCATGGCAAAACAGTAATATAGAAATATAAGTTACATATCTCTAGTATCAGACCCTTATGGACCAATTCAGTTTTAGAGCACGGTACCGTAACTATTTTCAGTTCACAGTGCAACCCCATAACTCAGATAGTATGTTGATTTTCAGTAGTTGATCGTGCCTATGTTGTGGATAGGCTCCCCATTAGTTAGGGTTAAGGAGGCCGATCTGACTTTCAGAGTTGAGTTGACTTATTATGGTTGGCCAACCAGTGATAAGTCTTGCCTGCAGGCCGCACAACCCTATCATAAGGGGTTAAATCATGACATATAGCCATCCAGGGAAGTTTTCAGAGTAATGTATATATTTATAGCATTCACAAAAAACATAAATTATTTAATATAGATAGAACTATGATTGAATAGATAACTCAGAAAATAATGTATTTTAAATGACATAGATATGGATTATTGTACAGATACTTTTTACATGATATCCTATTTACAATTTTAATTAAAAGTTATGTTTTAAGTACATACTCATATGACATACACTGGTAATAACATGTTTCTCCTTACTGAGAGGTGTCTCACCCCAACATTACAAATATTTCAGGTAACCCAGAGAGGAGTGTAGGGCCGAATCAGAGGTAGAGGAGGCGGCTGAATCGGCGTAGCTTTGGGGTGAGTCTTGGGCTGGATAGTAGAGCCCACAGTATTTTGGAATTTTTCGAAAATGATGTATATGTGTGTATGCATATACAGGTGGTCCGTAGAACTCTAGTATTGCATAATTTTTGGGTTATGTTTTGGATGTATGTTTTTCCGCTGCATACATAGAATATAGGGATTGTACAAGTTACCACAGTGCCTACTCTAGGCCGTGAAGATGATAGATGTTTATTTAAAGGGTATTAGAGATTATGTTTTATAGTGTGACAGATAAATAAAAAAAATGAATAAAAATTTTGGGTCGTTACATAAGGAGTCTAACAGAATCACTTCAGATTTGCATGACAATGATTCTATTAGACTCCTTGATTTATATGCATTGTTTTGCATACCTTGTGATTTACATGCTTCAAATAAATGTTTGCTTTATGGAGTGCTTGTGACTTTGAAATAAAATTCCATTAACAAATTTTCTTTGAACTTATGGGCTATGTCTTTGTATGCCCTCAAGGAATCGGAGGCGGGTGATTTTTGTCTTTCGTAAGGTTGCCTAATATTCAAAGGTCAGGTAAATGAAATACCTAACTTAGAATGAACTAAATCCTAATAATGCAAACTATGGACTATCAATTTCCTTGGACCTAGGAATAACTTAGAGACCAAAAGCGTGAAGTTCAAGCTTAAGAGAATAAATTAACAAGAAGTTGGTGGCTAAAATCTATAAGAGATTGATATCTATCACAGTGAATCCAGTAGAAAATGATGTTGAGAACTTTTTAAATGACAAATTAAAGAGGCTACAGCTAGCAAGCTATCATTTTCCTCTCTAAATATATAATCAAAACACGTATGTATGTGTACGTACGTATGCACGGATGCATATATGCAGCATATACGTATGAAGAACAAGAAGAAGAAGAGTTAAATACATTGAGGTCTTACAGAAGTTAATAATTTATTAAAACAGAGAATATGAATCAATAGAGTAGCAGCTGATGCAAAGATGTAGTTGATTAATATTTTTTTTTTTTTAAGAGGTGGTAAAGATTTTATTAAGCCACTAGATGTAGTTAATTAATTAGCGCAGTTGCATGCGTCGTGCATGCACGCACGTTAATGCATTCTTCAAATCAGCCCGTCCGGAACAGGTCCTTCGGTGTATGGTTTATTATTACTATTATTATGATGATGATGGTCATCATCAATTCCTGGCTGCCTGGATGACGAGCCACCGTAAAGAAGGGCATCGATGTTGTCCTTGGGCGGCTTCCACTTCGGCATGATCTTTCTCCATCGGCGGCGTAGGCGGTGCAGGGCAGCGGTCATGTTGGTGGAGGGGATGGCTTCGGCAACTTCAGTCAAAACCTCCGACCAGAGGAGGATCGCCGCCATGCAGAGCACCAGCACGCTTCTTCTCGGCGTCGTGATGCCATAATTGATGCCCATCTGAATTGATTCTCGCAGCGATCTTCGATCGGAATGAATAAAAAGATGAGCGAGTTTGGGGAATTAGGAAGCCGGAGTGGGTAATCAAAATTGCACCTTCGCCGGCAAAGTGAATTAAGGTCGGCGTCGTTTAAAATTGAAAATCCTTGCTGCAAATGGAAAAAGAAAATGCCAAAAGGGAAAAATTAAGTTGTGAGCTAAAAATGGCAGAAATTATTTGGTTATTAGGTAATAAAATTCAAAATAATTCTAACTTTCTTTTCTTAGGTTTCCTTCACATATACATACATAAACTAGCTAAGTCCAATTGTTCTTATTTGAAATTCCTCTATATTTTTCCAGATTGAAATACATTGTTATTACATTTATTCTCACCGAGTTTCAGTTACAACCAGTGACTGAGCGTTCTCTCCACCCATCAGTGGTATTAGAGCGTCCAGGTACGCCAGAATCCGCCAAACAGAGGTGCACAGAGGAGAAATTCAATTTTCTTCCTAGATTTAAAGTTGCTCAAAATCTAAAATTGAGCCAACCATTGTGAAATTCACGTTGAGACGATTCCAACGGTGAGTTCGGGAAACGCCACACGCACTCACATGCACCCCCGGTGTTTTCAGCATCTTTCCCAAGCGCCGTATGCGCCCACGAAGACTCTGGCTGCCGACAACATGTGCTCCACACGCCCCGCATGCGTCTTCCTCGCCCGGTTGGTGAAATCCAACCCGGCCACGCAATCCAACCCGAAAACGCTAATCCGCAACCCAGCTCAGCGACCCGCGACTTGCAACCCGGCTCCGTCCCCAAGACCTGACCCGCCTTCAGACCCATGTCCATCCGCCGACAAGCGGCACGCGCAGAAGCTGTCACATGGCCCAACTATAAGTGCTAACGCCGTTACACGGCCGTTAAATTAAACCGGCCTAGTTTTAAACCACCAGAACTTCCTATAGCCGATTTAGTGATTTTTGGACCGATTCTTTGCAACCCAAAATCAGTTCCTAAGGTTTTCCGACCTTTTGAACACATTGGTCGCATTAGATTTGCCAAAATCAATCCCCATCTCTATGTTTTTATATATTAAACTCAATGGCGAACTGTGCTACCCAAGCGGTCATTCCAAAATTGACTCGGGAGAATTATGACAACTGGTCTATTCAAATGAGAGCCGTTCTAGGTGCTCAGGATGTCATGGACATCGTTGAAGATGGGTACAGAGAAAGCCCATCAAAAGAAGTCAAATGAGCTATGTTTGATGCTCAAAGAACGACCTTACGAGCTGATCGAAAGAAGGATTGCAAGGCGAAGTCTATAATCTACCAAGGCCTTGATGAGGCCACGTTTGAAATCATCGCCTCCACCAAGACATCCAAAGAAGTTTGGGACTCTCTCCAGTGAACACACAAAGGTGCAGACAAAGTAAAGAAGATTCGTCTTCAAACATTGCGAAGTGATTTCAAATCTCTAAAAATGAAATGTGTTGAATCTATTGCTGACTACTATACACGAGTTATGGTAGTATCAAATCAATTGAGAATAAATGATGAGACTCTCAATGACGAGAGAATTCATGAGAAAATTTTGCGATCTCTAGATCCAAAATATGATTATATAGTTGTGACCCTGGAAGAAACAAAAAATTTGAAAACCGTGTCCGTAGAAGAACTTGTGGGCTCACCCCAAGCCCATGAGTAGAAAGTCAACAGAAGGAGTGATGATAAAGCACTGGAGCAAGCCCTCCAAACAAAGTTTTCCCTCACTATAGATAGATACGATAAAGGGGGGACGTCACAGCAAGCAAAAGGACAAGATCGAGGATCTCGTGGAAGAAATTATGGAAATTTTGACTCTAGAGGAGGTGGCATAGGTGGAAGAGGTCCCACTAGAGGAGGACGCAATCAACAGAACTATGTTCCATGCGGCAGAGGACAATGAAGAAGAGGAGGATATAATAACCGCCCGAACGTAGACAAAAGAAACATTTAATGCTACAACTGCCACAAGTACGGACACTACAACAATGAGTGTTGGGGGCGACAACAAGAAAAGGTTAGCGAGGAGGCTAACCTTTCCGAAACTGAACGTGCAGATGGAGAGTCATTAATACTGATGGCACACAGTTCAACTCCCCAAGAACAAAGTGTTTACTACCTTGATTCTGGAGCTAGCAACCATATAACTGGCATAAAGTATAACGACCCAAAGAATAATGGTATTTAAATGATAAAAGAAAAGGAAATGGAAACCGAAAACAGAAGGATGGTATTCGTCGATGACAATATAATTGGACTAATCGACGAGGTGACGTGGCTCATCGATGAGGAAATACCGAGGGGATGATTTTGGGGTTTCTGAATTTCATCGACGAAGGGGAGAGTTCGTCGACGAATTTTCTATTAACCTCGTCGACGAGATGACGTAGCTCATCGATGAAGGCCTGTGTATAAATATGCTAAAACTAGGTTTTTCTATAGAAAATTCGCGAGAAACCCCTTCTCTCTCTAGATTTTCGGTTCCTTCTCCTTCTCTCTTCGATTTCGAGTCAGATTTCCGCCGGTTCAACGATCTGAAGCCACCACAACACTCCTGGGAAAGTTCTCTGCAAGTCTACCAGAGCGGATCTTCGGTGGAAACCATCCCAAATCCAAGGTAAGGCTTTCTACTCAGTATTTGGTTAATTGACAGTTGTAGAAAATACTGAACTTTAGTTCTAGGGAATGTTGTTTTCAGAGTGTTGAGTAGGGAACCCTGCGAGTGCGGGGCATATTTTCTTAAGGGCTTTTCAGGAATCAGATAAGGGGATAAACTAGGCTAGTATTTTATGTAAAATATGTATATTGTTATAGCATTTGGTTTCAGGAAAATAAATATATTTATATATGATTAATATTTGGGAAAATACTGTTAAAATGATGGTATGTTGAATATGTGAAAAACCTGTTAGTGTGGCATGAGTAGAAATTACTTTGAAATATTATTTTCTAGGAATGTGATTATGATACGGATTTTTATAATGGAAAACCGGCATATGGACCGAGGTTTTTATATGATATGCCGGCGTACGGGCCGTGCTATGTGTATGATTTGCCAGCGTATCGGCTGAGCTATGGATATATTTTTTCGGCGTACAGGCCGTGCTATGGATGTAATTTGCCAGCGTACGGGCTATACTATGATATGATTTTTCGGTGTATGGGCCGAGCTATGGATGTGATTTTTCCAGCGTATGAGCTATGCTATGATTTGCTGACGTACGGGCTGAGTTATGATAAAATGTGTAATACCGACGTACGGGCCGATGATTTTCATGATATACATATATATATGCAAAATGACATGATTGATTTGATAATTAATGATATAAGGTATCCATGTATCACAGTTTCAATATATGTTATATGATATCAGAACCTGGTAAGTTTGGTCTAGGCTAGCACTTGCACGGTACCGTTGCTATGTGTCCATGGTCATCATGATCATGATATATATGTTAACGCCGCTATACGGAGTGGTGTGAGATTGGATGGTCGATGTGGTTTTTAAGAAGTGTGTGAGTGCCCCTGGTGTACGGACCAGGTCAAGCAGACCCATCAGACTTACAGACTGTACTTTTGACTTGGCAGTGGTCGGCCAACCATTATCAGGTCCCACCTTCGGGCCACACAACTTAGTCATGTAGGGGTAATACATGACAACAGCCAGCTAACCTACCAGGAATGTTTTTGTGTTATTATTAGTATATGAGATGACATATGTTTATGAAAATGCAGTATGTTCTACCATGTTTTGATGATATATACATATATATATATATGTTTTCCCAAATTTGACATACAATTACTAGATATGTTATGTATGGTATATGTATAACACGAAATACTCATGTTGCCACACACTGGTATTAGTTTATTTCTCTTACTGAGAGGTGTCTCGCCCCTAAATTTTATAAACTTTTCAGGAGCCCCTGATAGGAGAGCGGGTAAAGCCATGTTGATCTAGTACGGTAGAACTGCCTTTCCAAAAGGGTATGTATTTTGGATAGGGTCTGATGTTTTCTGTGGGAATGGCCCTACGACATCTTTTTGGGTTGAGTGTTGTGTATATATGTATACAATGATTGTAGTAACTCTGGTATTGTGATGTATGGTAAAATGAGATGTATATGATTGTTTGTTTCCTGCTACTTAGGCTTCCGTTTTGTGTTCTGATGTATCCCCGGTACCCATGGGTCCAGGGGGATTATGATCTGCTGAGCAGAGATTTGTGATATTGACTTTATTATATTTATTATTAAAAAAATGTAGAAAATAAGCAGGTCATCACAGTTTGGTATCAGAGCCTAGGTTACTAGGTTTTGTAGACTTTAAAATGCAGCGGAAACAATACTAGAGTTTAGGAAATGATTTGAGGTCTCGTTCTACAGTCTGGAGGCAGAACTTCTGTGGTAGTTTCTGTGTTTTTCCTAGGGTGACGATTTCAGGAAAACCATAGTCAGCTATTGTCAGGTTGTGTTCCTAGAATGTAGGACTAGGGATTAGAAATGTTGTGATAAGTGGTGAGGATAGGTGAGTAAATTTTGAGGATAGAATTTCTAAGTTGTGTTTGTTGTTTCCAGGATGGATCCAAAAGGAAGTAGTGCCCATGTGAGTGGCAGTAATGGAGCAAGACCACCAGGTGCAGCTGGGACTGACTCTAACACGGTATTATGTAGCGTGGCTTAGCAGGTTATGACTAAGATCACTAGGAGCTCGAGGGAGTAGAGTGGTCCATCTGCAGACCTTGGGTGCACCATAGAAAAGTTTACGAAGATGAACCCTCCGACATTCTCAGATGGAGTTAATCCTGCAGCCGTCGAGAACTAGATGCAGGAGACCGAGAAGGTCTTGGTTATATTGTAGTGTACTGAGGAACAGAGGGTCCTCTTTGACACCTATAGACTGACAGAAAAGGCCAAGAGGTGGTGGACTGTGGTGAGACTATTGGAGCAGCAGAGGGTGACTCTGATAGCCATGACATGGGGCCGATTTAAAGAATTGTTCTTTGATATATATTTTCCAGCTACTGTCAGGGAGGTTAAGGTAGAAAAGTTACTGAGTCTGAAGTAGGGATAGTTATTCATCCAGCAGTATGCAGCACGTTTCATCGAGCTCTTTCGTTTCTCCCCATATATTGTTCCTGATGAAGTAAAGAAGGCGAGGCAGTTTGAGAGAGGCTTGAGGCAAAGTATATTCAAGCATGTGGTGGTGCTGAGGATCCAGGACTTTGCTAAGTTAGTCAACAGGGTAGCCATGGTGGAGATTGGTGAGCGTCTTGATGAAGAGGAGCAGGGATAGAGGAAGAGATCTGCATCTACCGGCTACCAGCAGGGTCATAGATCGGGTCAGTAAAGGAGAGGAAATTATGGCAGAGGGCGGAGGCAGGAGATAGGAGGATGTGAGGTGCAGGTAGGGCAGGATCCTCTAGTCTATTAGACTTGTGGTAAGAGGCACTGGGGAGAGTGTCGAGCTGGTGTTGTGGTGTGCTATCACTCCGGTAGATCGAGGCACATGGTGCGAGACTGCCCTACCCCACCAGATGTAGTTCCAACTCCCAGACCATACTGAGGAGGTTATCAGGTGCCACGTGGGGGCCAGCAGAGGAATACGGCTCCATCCAGGGTGTTTACTTTGACGTCGGGTGAGGCTGAGACGGCAGGTGACGTGGTGACAGGTATGGTTATTATGCTTTCCTTTAAAGTTATTGCGTTGTTCGATTCAGAAGCTACACACTCGTTCGTGTCTTCGGGGTATGTTAAATTATGTGGGGCTGAAACACAATCATTAGATGTTGATGTGTTGGTATCTATACCGACTGGGTCAGCAGTGAGGTGTAGTAGGGTGCTCCGAGGTTGTCCAGTTGATATTCAAGAAAAGACTTTGTCTATTGATTTGATAGTGCTAGACATGCACGAGTTTGATGTTATTTTTGGCATGGATTGGCTAGCAGCTAATTTTTCCAGCATAGATTGCCGAGCATGAGAAGTGATATTCAGATTTCCAGGGGAAGTAGAATTCAAGTTCGTAGGGTCGCGAGTGCAATCCCCGCCTCAACTAGTTTTAGCTATTCAGGCCAGAAGACTACTTCTAAGTGGTTGTTAGGGGTTTGTGGCGGTTGTGAAGGACATGTCAGAGAATGAATTGAAACTTGCTAGCATGCCTGTAGTAAAGGAGTTTACAGATGTTTTCCCAGACAAGTTACCCAGCTTGCCACCCGATCGTGAGATAGATTTTCCTACTGATCTATCTTCTGATACAGCGCCAATTTCTAAAGTACCTTATCGGATAGCGCCAGTAGAATTGGTAGAATTGAAAAATCAATTGCAAGATCTACTTGATAAGGGCTTTATACGACCTAGTGTATCTCCGTGGGGAGCTCCAGTTTTATTTTTGAAGAAAAAAGAAGGGACTATGAGGATGTGTATAGACTATAAGAAGATTAGTAAAGTGACAATCAAGAACAAGTATCCTCTACCCCGTATCGACAATTTGTTTGACTAGCTCTAGGGTACACGGGTGTATTCGAAGATTGACTTCAGATCCGGCTACCATCAAGTAAAGGTGAAAGCAGAAGATATCTCGAAGATGGCCTTCAGGACCAGGTATGGGCATTATGAGTTTCTTGTTATGCCGTTTGGTTTGATGAATGCTCCTGCAGTATTTATGGACTTGATGAACAGAGTCTTCCACTAGTACCTAAACCAGTTTGTTGTCGTTTTTATTGATGATGTACTGGTCTATTCGAGGAGCAATGAGGAGCATGAGACGCACTTGAGGCAGGTTTTGCAGACACTTCGAGAAAAGAAGTTGTACGCCAAGTTTAGTAAATGTGAATTCTGGCTCGAGAAGGTTGTGTTCTTGGGACATGTTGTATCTAGAGATGATATTTATGTGGATCCTAGCAAGATTAAGGCAGTAGTGAATTGGGCTAGACCGAGAAATGTCTAAGAGAGCAGGAGTTTCTTAGGGCTAGCTGGCTATTACTGTCGTTTCGTTAAGGGATTCTCAGCTTTGTCAAGACCTTTGACACGACTAACAAGGAAGAACGTCATATTTGAGTGGGACGACAGTTGTGAGCAGAGTCTTCAAGAACTGAAGCAAAGATTAGTCACAGCACTAGTATTGGTTATCCCGTCAGGGGGTGAGGGGTATGCCATTTACAGTGATGCGTCTTTGAAGGGACTTGGCTATGTATTGATGCAGTATGGCAAGGTAGTGGCATATGCATCAGGCAGTTGAAAGAATATGAAAAGAACTACCCTACACTTGATATTGAATTGGCTGCAATGGTACATGCATTGAAAATTTGGAGGCATTGCCTGTACGGCGAGCAGTGTGAGATTTTCTCTGACCACAATAGCTTAAAGTATTTCTTCACATAGAAGGAACTGAATATGAGGCAGAGAAGGAGGTTGGAACTGATTAAGGAATTTTATTGTACCATCAGTTATCACCCAAGGAAAGCAAACGTGATAACGGATGTGTTGAGCAGGAAATCCAGGGAACCAATGTTGGCAATAATGGATATCCAGTATCCGATCATGATGGATCTGGAAAGATTTGGCATTGAATTAGTTGAGAGTGGTTCCCATGCTCACATTTCCAGTTTAGTGGTGTAGCCTACTCTACAAGAAAGAATTAAAGCCACTCAAAAGGAAGACCCAAAATTAGCAGAGGTGATGAATAAAGTGCAGAATGGTTAGGGGGAGGAATTCAGTATTGCAAATGACGGAGCTTTGCAGTTCTATTCCAGATTATGCATTCCTACCGATACTGAGGTTAGGAAGACTATTTAGAGTGATAGTACGAAGATGTACAGAGATCTATGAGAGTCATACTGGTGGAGTGGTATGAAGAGAGAGATCGCCAAGTATGTAGCCCAGTGTTTGATGTGCCAGTAGGTAAAGGCTGAGCACCAGAGAACAGCAGGGCTGTTGCAGTCGTTATTTATCCCAGAGTGGAAGTGGGATCCTATATCTATGGACTTCGTGTCAGGACTACCGACGACATTACATGGCTAGAATGCCATCTGGGTGATTGTTGACCATTTGGCTAAGACTGCCCACTTTATACCTATCAAGATCGGCTATTCTCTCAACCGTTTAGCGAAATTCTACATTCAGGAGATATATCATTCTCATGGGGTGCCAATATTGATTGTATCATATCGAGACCCGCGTTTTACGTTACGTTTTTGGAATAGTCTGCAAGAAGCACTAGGGTCTCAATTGTCATTTAGCATGGCATTCCATCCTCAGTCAGATGGGTAGACTAAGAGGACGATACAGATACTAGAAGATATGCTCCATGCGTGCGTATTGGACATTGGGGGTAGTTGGACTCAGTTCATGCCACTGGTAGAGTTCGCGTATAATAATAGTTAACAATCTAGCATTGGCATGGCACCGTTTGAAGCTTTATATGGTAGGAGATGTCGTTCTCCTTTATTTTGGGATGAAGTGGGTGAGCGGCAAGTAGTGGGGCCAGAGCTTGTGCAGCAAATGTGTGATAAGGATCGGCTTACAGGGACATGATTAGTACAGTTCAGAGCCGACAGAAAAGTTATGCTGATAATCGCCGCAGGAATATGGAATTTGATGTGGGTAATCAGGTATTCTTGAAGATAGCTCTGATGAAAGGGGTTATGCGATTTGGGAAAAAGGGTAAACTTAGTCCTAGGTTTATCGGTCCATTTGAGGTTCTAGATAAAGTGGGACCGGTAGCTTACAGGCTAGCTTTGCCACCTTTGTTGTCCAGGATCCATGACGTATTCCATATTGCTATGTTGAGGAAATACATCCTAGATCCTTCTCATATCATTAGTTATGATGAATTAGAGTTTAGTGATTCACTGGTGTATGAGGAGGTACCAGTACAGATTCTGGACAGGAAAGTATAGGAGTTACGTAACAAGAAGATTCCTCAGGTAAAATTTTTGAGGAGGAATCATTCAATTGAAGAGACTTGTTGGGAATCTGAGGAACAGATGAAACAGAAGTATCTGCATCTATTCCAAGAAGCCTAAATAGGTAAAATGTAAGTGGTTAGGTTGTATTTCTTTTGCAGGTACATGTAATGGTTTAATTAGTGCAGCATTTTAGTTTTGGGAAAATTTTTCTTTTGTATATGTGTAATCTCCCAAAACTCGGAATGTAACCACGGTATTCCTCCGCCATAAGTGAGGGTAAGTAATAAAATAAGTAGACCCTTTTCTTGTTAATGGATGACTAGTTACGTGAATAGTAATTTTCGAGGATGAAATTTTATAGGGAGGGGAGAATGTAATGACCCAAAAATAATGGTATTTAAATAATAAAAAAAGGGAAATGGAAACCGAAAATAGAAGGAGGCAATCGATGACATTGTATTTTAGAACGGATAAATCTTGAGGAATTTTTCAGCTCCTCGTCGACGAATACAGTGGACTCGTCGACGAGGGTATAACAGGAGCTCGTCAACGAGGATGGTATTCGTTGACAAAAATATAATTGGACTCGTCGATGAGGAAATACCAAGGGGATGATTTTGGGGTTTCTGAATTTTGTCGACAAATGGGAGAGTTCATCGACGAATTTTCTATTGACCTCGTCGCCGAGATGACGTGGCTCGTCGACAAAGGCTTATGTATAAATATGCTAAAACTGGGTTTTTCTGCAGAACATTAGCAAGAAACCCCTTCTCTCTCTAGATTTTCGGTCCCTTCTCCTTCTCTCTTCGATTTCAGGCTGGATTTTCGCCGGTTTGACGATCTAAAGCCACCACGACGCTCCTGGGAAAGTTCTCTGCAAGTCTGCCAGACCGGATCGTCGGTGGGGCTGAGGTGAAAACCATCCCAAATCCAAGGTAAGGCTTTCTACTCAGTATTTGTTTAATTGACAATTGTAGAAAGTGATATACTCATAGAAATACTAAACTTTAGTTCTAGGGAATGTTGTTTTCGGGGTGTTGAGTAAGGAACCCTGCGAGTGCGAGATAGATTTTCTTAGGGGCTTTTCAGGAATCGGGTAAGGGGATAAACAAAGCTAGTATTTTATGTAAAATATGTATATTGTTATAGCATTTGGTTTCAGGAAAATAAATATATTTATATATGATTTATATTTGGGAAAATATAGTTAAAATGATGATATGTTGAATATGTGAAAAACCTGTTAGTGTGGCATGAGTAGAAATTACTTTGAAATACTGTTTTCTGGGAATGTGACTATGATACAGATTTTTATAATGAAAAATCGGCGTATGGACCGAGATTTTTATATGATTTGCTGGAGTACGGGCCGTGCTATGTGTATGATTTGCTAGTATACGAGCGGAGCTATGGATATATTTTGCCGACGTACGGGTCGTGCTATGGATGTGATTTGCCAGCGTACGGACTGTGCTATGGATATAATTTTCCGGCGTACGAGCCAAGCTATGGAAATGATTTTCTAGCGTAGGGGTTGTGCTATGGTTATGATTTGTCGACATATGGGCCGAGTTATGGTAAAATGTGAAATACTAGCGTACGGGCCGATGATTTTCATGATATACGTATATATGCAAAATGATATGATTGAGTTGATAATTAATTATATGAAATATCCATATATCACAGTTTCAGTATATGTTATATGATATCAGAACCTGGTTGGCTTGGTCTAGGCTAGCACTTGCACGGTATTGTTGCTATGTGTCCATGGTCATCATGATCATGATATCTGTGTTAAGGCTGCTGTACAGAGTGGTGTGAGATTGGATGGTTGATATGGTTTTTAAGAAGTGTGTGAGCGCCCCTGGTGTACGGACCAGGTCAGGCAAACCCATCAGACTTATAGACTATACTTTTGACTTGGCAGTGGTCAGCCAACCATAGTCAGGTCCCGCCTTCGGGCCACACAACCCAGTCATATGGGGGTAATACATAACAACAGCCAACTAACCTACCAAGAATGTTTTTGTGTTATTATTATTATATGATATGAGATATGTTTATGAAAATACAGTGTATTTTTCCATGTTTTGATGATATATATATATGTTTTTCCAGATTTGACATACAGTTACTAGATATATTATGTATGGTATATGTATAACATGAAATACTCATGTTGCCACACACTGGTATTAGTTTATTTCCCTTACTGAGAGGTGTCTCACCCCTAAATTTTATAAACTTTTTAAGAGCCCCAGATAGGAGAGCGGGTCAAGCCCCACTGATCTAGTACAGTAGATCTGTCCTTCCAGATGGGTAAGTATTTTGGATAGGGTCTAATGTATTCAGTGGGAATGGCCCTAAGACATCTTTTTGGGTTGAGTGTCATGTATATATGTATACAGTGATTGTAGTAACTCGGGTATTGTGATGTATGGTATAATGAGATGTATGTGATTGTTTGTTTCCTACTGCCTAGGCTTCCGTTTTGTGTTCTGATATATCCTTGGTACCCACGGGTCCAGGTGGATTATGATCTACTGAGCAAGGATTTGTGATATTGATTTTATTATATTTTTTATTAAAAAAATGTGGAAAATAAGTAGGTCGTCACAGAAAGAACCTATTCTTTGAACTTGATGAGAAAGTTCAGGGGGAGATCTCTTTTGGCAATAATTCTAAAATCTCAGTCCGAGGGAGAGGAGATGTTTTGATCAAACAGAATTCCAAAGATCATGCTTACATCTCCAACATCTATTACGTGCTAAATATGAAGACTAACATCTTGAGTCTCGAACAGCTCGTGGAGAGAGGCTGCTGAATTAGCCTTAGTGATAAGCAAATGGTGATAATAGACGCTCGAGAAAAGCTTGTTACTCGAGTTCAAATGGAAAAGAATCGAATGTTTCCACTCGTCATCCAACATGATACGCCAAGGTGTTTGAGTGCTATCATCAGAGACAAAGAGTGGCTATGGCATCTAAGGTATGGACATCTGAATTTTGAAAGTTTGAAACAATTGGGAAGCAAGAAGATGGTGAAAGGCTTACCCAATATTAACCATCCAAATGTGATATGTGTAAAATGTGTTCAAAGCAAGCAACATAGAAACAATTTTGGAAAGCAAGCTGACCAGAGATCAACCATGCCACTCTAGCTAGTATACACAGACGTGTGAGGTCCACTAAGATCATTTTCAAATGGACAGAATCAATACTTCCTCACCTTCATCAATGACTACAGCAAGAAGACCTGGGTCTACTTCCTGAAAAGGAAGTCAAAAGTGTTCGACAAGTTTAAAGAGTTCAAAGCTCTTGTGGAGAAATAGAGTGGCTACCGCATCAAGTCATTCTAGTCTGACCAAGGAGGAGAGTACAAGGAAAAAGCTTTCTTGAAATACCTTAGGCAACAAGGGCTTCAAAAACAGTTCACATCGACTTACATTTCCCTGTTAAGCAATGTAGCTGAAAGGAAGAACCTCACAATCCTTAACATGACCAGAAGCATGTTAAATGATAAGAATGTGTGCAAGAGTTTTTGGGTAGAAGCAGTGTCATGTGCAGTCTATCTGCTCAATCGGTGTCCTACGAAGAGTCTTGATACAAAGACACCACATGAAGCCTGGAGTACTTACACGCCCAGTGTGAGTCATCTTAAGGTATTTGGCTCCATAGCCTATGCCAAGATCCCAGAAGCAAGAAGGAAAAAACTAGATGATAAAGGAGAGAAGTGTATCATTGTTGGATACGGCGATAGCACCATGAGATATCGACTCTACAATCCTATAAAAAAGTCATTCTGGTCAGGATGTCATTTTTGAAGAAAATGAATCCTGGAAATGGGAGCAAGATGAATGTTCCAAAGATGTGAAATTAACACTTGAAGGAGAAGAACTTACACAGACAAGAGAAGTGGCTATCAAGTCACAAGTTCCCGAGCTGTAAACACCTCCACATGGTTCACCAGAGAGGAATGAAGCTCCATCACCAATAGAGCGTGAGATCTTAGACATGAGACCTAGAGAAGCTCTAAATCAAGCTTACCTGTATGAAACTACAAAACCAATAGAAGAGTATATTACTCTATACTGTCTGTTGTTGACCAGCGACCGGGTTAGCTTCAAAGAAGCTAACGAAGAAGACAAATGGAGAAAAGCGATGGATGAGGAGATTCAATCCATCAAGAAGAACAAGACTTGGGAGTTGACAAATCTCCCAAAGGGTCACAAAACTATTGGTGTAAAATGGGTCTACAAGACCAAGAAGATTTGTAACGACCCGAAGAATAATGGTATTTAAATAATAAAAAAAAAAAAAAGGAATTGGAAATAGGAATAGAAGGAGGCAGTCAAGTGTTCTTCGACGACGTTACATTTTAGATGGGATAATCCAAAGAAAATTTTTCAGGCCTCGTCGACGAACACAAGGGCTTCGTCGACAAGAGTTCTTTAGGATCTCGTCGACAAAGTTTCGTCTCGTCGACGACAAGATACCGAGAGAGGATTTTTAGAGGCCTGAAATTCATCGATGAGGGTTTAAGTTCGTCGATGAACTTTCTACAAGACTTGTCGACGAGGTGACGTGGCTCGTCGACGAATCTCGCAATATAAGTAGGGTTAAATGTGATTTTTTAGTTCATTTTACTGCGCAGAACTTCTCTCTCTCTTACCCTTCGGTTCCCTACCCTTCTCTCTAAGATCTCGAGCCGATTTTCTGCCGATTTGACGATCTGAAGCCACCACGATGCTCCTGGGAAAGTTCTCTACAAGTTTGCCGAAGGGGATCGTCGGTGGGGCTGAGTTGGAAAACAACACAAATCCAGGGTAAGACTTTCTACTCAGTATTTAGCTATGTGAAAGTTGTAGAAAGCGTAGTACACGTAGAAATACTAAACTTTAGTTATGAGGAATGTTGTTTTCAAGGTATTGAGTAGGGAACCCTACGAGTGCAAGACAGATTTTCTTAGAAGCTTTTCAAGAATTAGGTAAGGGGATAAAATAAACTAGTATTTTATGAATATATGTTTATTATTACAACATATGATTTCAATGAAATAAATATATTTATATATGATTTATATTTTGGAAATACTGCTAAAAATGATAATATGTTAAATATACAAAAAACTTGTTTAGTGTGGCATGAGTATAAATGATGATGAAAAACTATTTTCTAATAATGTGTTAATGATACGGATTTTTATAATGGAAAATCGGCGTACGAACTGAGATTTTTTTTATATTTTCTAGCATATGGGTTGAGCTATGTGTATGATTTGTCGGTGTACGAGCCGAGCTATGTGTATGATTTTCCAGTGTACGGGCCGAGTTAGGTGTATGATTTGTCAGCGTACAGACTGTGCTATGGATATGATTTGCCGGCGTATAGGCCGAGCTATGGAAATGATTTGCCAACATAGGGGTTGTGCTATGGTTATGATTTGCCGGCATATGGGCCGAGCTATGGTAAAATGTGAAATGCCGACGTACGAGCCGATGATTTTCATAATATACATATATATGCAAAATGATATGATTGAGTTGATAATTAATGATATAAAATATCCATGTATCATAATTTCAGTATATGTTATATGATATCAGAAACTAGTTGACTTGGTCTAGGCTAGCACTTGCACAGTCCCGTTACTATGTGTCCATGGTCATCATGATCATGATATTTGTGTTAACGTCGTTGTACGGAATGGTGTGAGATTGGATGGTCGATGTGGTTTTTAAGAAGTGTGTGAGCACCCCTGGTGTACGGACCAGGTTTGGGAAACCCATCAGACTTACAGACTGTACTCTTGACTTGGCAGTGGTCAGCCAACCATTGTCAAGTCCCGCCTTCGGGCCACATAACCCAGTCATATGGGATTAATACATGACAAAAGCCAACTAACCTTCCAGGGATGTTTGTTTTTGGTATTATTATTCATATGAGATGACTTATGCTATGGAAACCATTATGTTCTGCCATGTTTGATTATACATGTTTTCCCAAAAATGATGCATATACAGTTTTACTGGTTATGTTTATGATTATATGTATATCACAGAAATGCTCATGTTGCCACACACTAGTGTTAGTTTATTTCCCTTACTGAGAGGTGTCTCACCCCGAATTTTATAAACATTTCAGGAACCCCTGATAGGAGAGCGGGTAAAGCCCCACTGATCTAGTACGGTTGATCTGCCTTTCCAAAAGGGTAAGTGTTTTGATAGGGTCAGATGTACTTTGTGGGTTGGCCCTAAGATATTTTTTGGGGTTGTGTACTGTGTGTATATAAATACAGTGGTTGTAGTAACTCTGGTATTGTGATGTATGGTATAATGAGATGTATATGATTATATGTTTCCTACTGCTTAGGCTTCTGCTATATGTTCTGGTATATCCCTGGTACCCACGGATCTAGGTAGATTATGATCTGCTGAGCTTTGTGATATGGTATTTATATTGTGAAAAAAAAAATGAGGAAATTAAGCAAGTTGTCACAAGAATGCTCAAGGAGATGTTCATAGATACAAAGCAAGACTTGTCACCAAAGACTACAAGCAGAAAGAAGGGATTGATTATGGAGAAATCTTTGCCCCGGTTGCCAGGCTTGAAACCATCAAATTACTAATTTCACTATCAGCATAAAATGGATGGAAGATTTACCAGCTGAATGTGAAATCATCATTTCTGAATGGTTTTCTAGAAGAAGAGATCTATATCGATCAACCACCTAGATATGTGAAGAAAGGAAAAGAAGATAAAGTATACAAGTTGAAGAAAGCACTTTATGGCTTGAAGCAAGCATCTCGTGTGTGGAACATGAGGATTGGTGACTACTTCCAGAAGAATGGATTTAAGAAGTGTCCCTACGAGCATGCGCTATACATGAAGATGGAGACAGATGGAAGTATGCTAATTGCTTTCCTATATGTTGATGATCTAATCTTCACCGATAATAATCCAGAGATGTTTGTTGCTTTCAAGAGGAGCATGGTCAAAGAATTCGAAATGACGAATATTGACTAGATGGCTCACTTCCTTGGCATAGAAGTTGTGCAAAACGAGAAGGGAATCTTCATCTCCCAGAGCCACTATGCAAAATAAGTACTAAAGAAGTTTGGGTTTGACAAATGCAATCCTGTGACAACTCTGGTTGAAACTGGATTGGAATTAAGAAAAAATGAGGAAGGAGATGTTGACTCCACATATTTCAAGAGTCTGATCGGAAGCTTGAGGTATTTGACGTGCACCAGACCAGATGTACTCTATGGAGTTGGACTTGTTAGAAGGTACATGGAGACTCCTGACCAGTCCCACCTGAATGCAGCAAAAAGAATACTCTGATATGTCAAGGGTACCATCACTGATGGTATGTTCTATTCATCAAGAGGTGATTGCAAACTTATCGACTATTCAGATAGTGATTGGGGAGGACATCTTGATAAAAGAAAAAGCATGACGGGATTCACATTTTTCATGGGAGATACAGCGTTTACATGGTCTTCAAAGAAGCAACCCATCGTAACGTTGTCATCATGTGAAGCTGAGTATGTTGTTGCCTGCTCATCTATTTGTCATGGTATATGGATTAGGAATGTACTGAAGTATTTGGGATTTCTTCAAGATAACCCCACAGAAGTCTACATCGACAATCGATCAACAATTGCACTTGCAAAAAATCCAGTTTACCATTAAAGAAGCAAACATATTGATACTCCGTATCATTTTATCAAGGAGCATGTCAAGAATAAAGAAGTGGAGTTGATATCTTGCAGAACATATGATCAGATTGCTGATATTTTCACGAAACCACTCAGGCATGATATTTTTGCAAAACTGAAGACAATGCTCAGAATGACAAAGTTAGGAGAGTCAAGTTTAAGGGGGGATGTTGAAAGAGTAAACTTGACGGTGGACGGTGGCAGCAATGGTTGACGACGGCTACCGACCAGCGGCTTCTGTTGAACGATGGTCACCAACCTCACCTACCAGTTGCATTTGTTGATTATTGTGGTTTTGTATCTACTATAAATAGTTATGTGTGTGTGCAATGTAATATGGTGTGTTGAGAGTGTAAAACTAGTGAGCGAGAGAGAGAGAGTTGTTTTTTGAAATTGTGTGTGTGCAATGTAATATGGTGTGTTGAGAGTGTAAAACTAGTGAGCGAGAGAGAGAGAGTTGTTCTTTGAAATTCCTCTGTATTTTTCCAGACTGAAATACATTGTGATTGCATTTATTCTTACCGAGTTTCAGTCACAACCAGTGACTGAGCATTCCTCTCCACCCATCAATATTGCATTATAAAGCGATACTATCTTGATTTGATATGAATCCAGGGAAGACCTTTTAGTACAATTGTGGAAAATTTTCTTTCCATTCAAGTCTGGTTGATTCAGTTAGTTGATGTTCCCAGTTTGATGTAGTGTGGCTGTTTCTTGGGGTACGTGCCCTGGGAAGTGAGTTGGCCGAACATCCACACTACAAAAAAACTGGTTTTTAGCGACGAATCTATTTGTGATGGATTCAATTTCGTCACTAATAGTAGGGTATTAGTGACGGATTCATAAACCGTTACTAATACGGCACTATTAGTGACAAAATCAAATCCGTCACTAATAGTTCGTCACAAAAAACCCAAAAAAAACGCGGGAAAATATTTTTGGCGCAGAATTTATCCTGGGAAAATATTAGTAACGATTTTTGTTGTATTAGTGACGAATTAAATATGTCACTAAAAGGTAAATTTTCGTGACGGTTAAATAACAGTGACTACTATTTTTTTTTTTTAAAAAAAAATTTACTTCTGAGTAGTGACAAATTTAGAAATTCATCACTACTGGCCCACTATTAATGACAGATTTTGTAACCGTCACTAATACTTCAACTTTTTTAAAAATATATATATATTTACTTCAAAGTATTAGTGACGAATTTAGAAATTCGTCACTATTACCCATTATTAGTGACGGATTTTTTGATCGTCACTAATACTTCCTTTAAAATCAAAAAAAAATTTACTTCGCAGTAATAGTGATGAATGTTTAAATTCGTCACTATTCCCTGGTTATTAGTGACGAATTTCACAACCGTTACTAATATTTCAATTTTTTAAAAAAAATAAGAAATGCTTACTTTATAGTATTAGTGACGAATTTAGATATTCGTCACTATTGGTCGGTTATTAGTGACGGATTTGGACCGTCACTAATGTTTTGTTATTTAAAAAAAAATAAACGAAGAGTATTAGTGACGGTTTTGAAACCGTCACTAATGCCCAAAAAACCTCTTATTGCTGTCTGCGGCGAGATGTTTTCCCTCCCCCTGCTTTTTCCCCTTCCCCACCGCCTGCTCCCACCTGATCTCCCTCTGCTCTCCGCCGCCAGCCACCACGCCAACTCCTCCTGCTTCTTCCCCTTCCCCGCCTCATGCTCCCACCTGATCTCCCTCTGCTCTTCACCGCCAGCCACCGCGCCAGCTCCTCCCCTGCTTCTTCTCCTTCCCCGCCACCTGCTCCCACCTGATCTCCCTCTACTCTCCGCTGTCAGCCACCGCGCCAACTCCTCCTACTTCTTCCCCTTCCCCGCCACTTGCTCCCACCTGATCTCCCTCTGCTCTCCACCGCCAGCCACCGCGCCAACTCCTAGTCTTCCCCTCCTGCTCCGGCGATCATCTCTCCCAATCTCCCCCTTCTCTCGATCGGCCGCAAGTCCCCTCCAGCTCCTCCACTTCCCCTTATCCTGCTCCGGCGATCAATCCTCTCTCCTAGTCTCCCCCTGCTCTCGGCCGAAAGCCCAGGTATTTCTTTCCCTTATCTTTTTACTTTCAAGCTTATATTGAATATTTTTAAAAAAAAATTGAATTTACTGAATATTGAAAAAAAATTTGAATGTATTTTGTTATTTTTCAATGTTTGAACAATCCGCATTTTATATCCTCAAGGCTTCCAATTTACTTACTACCTATTAATTGTTTCCCATGCTCTGGAACCTTCTTCAAAGTTGTATAATTAGATTTTAAAAAAAAAAAAGGATACCTTGTCTTGCAAACTCTGAATTTGGGTCATTGTCATTAAAAATAGTGTTGTTTGGATGAGTTAGTTTGGTTGGTTTATAGAGTGGAATGGAGCTGTGAAGAGAGTATAGAAAAGCTTGAGTAAGGCTCTACAACTGTATATGCCAATTTTATTTTTCAGTAGACAGAACAAATGAGAATATGATTTTTTGCCAATGAACATTGAACACGTGGTCAATCGTACAGCCTTCATGTTATCTAATCACCAATGCCCTACTTTCATTTTGACAACTTATTGGGGTGACAACTTTTTTGAAATAAGTTGGAGAGGGATGTCGAAAGGAAAGGAAAATAAAACTACTATTTGGAAAATTATATAGGAAATCTCTTTCCTCCACGTATCTATGTACTCGGAGTTTAAATGTTGGTATGTGACAAATTAATTTTATATTTATTAATATTACATGTGTAAGCAAGAACTATGCACAGTATTATGATATTTTGAGTTTGGTGAATGACTTGAGAACGAAAATATAAATAGTTGAAACCATAAGTTGATTAGCAAAATAATGAGCCGAAGACACATAATTGTAAACACGTTTCTTTTTTTATATATGCTTTCTTTCAATTTATTTCTTCTGTGCACTATATATATTCTTAATTGTTTTAAATATTAATTATTAACTACTTTGACTAAAACAAGGTCAGTTACGTTGATGTGAAACTTTGAAAAGGAATAGCTTTTTGTCCAGTCAAGGTGTTCCTTTCCTTGAGGGACTTTTATTCTTTCTCATCAAAACTTGAACCCATGAAATCCTTATTTTCTAGTCTCCTTCATTTGATGGCTACGGTCAAAATCATAATAATAACCACAAAAAATCTTAAGTTTCACTAGGTGAGATTGGTTATATGAATTCTTTTTCACCAATTCACCCAATTCAAAACATTTTTCTCCACTAAATCAAAGACATAAATTATTACTCACTACTTCATTTCAAATTATTTTAGGCCTACCATGTGCTTTTCTCCACCAACTCACCCAATTTCATATCAGAAATAATAACTAACTCAATCATCCTCACAAGTGTTCTACTAGGCTAGCTTATGTTTCAAATGACCTAACTAGCTAAACCTCCCTTCCCTTATCTTGTTTTAGTCAATGTAGTTAATAATAGAAAATTCATTTCACTTAGGTAAGATCTCATGAGGAAAATAAAATATACAGCATAATTAGTCTCACTTTTCTCTGTAACCAAACAGAGAAGTGATTTTCATTAAGTTATTTTCTATTCTAGTTCATAAGTCCAAACAATACAGATATTCATCTAAAGTATTAGGTGGGGATAAGAGGCACCTGATTCGTCAATAACAAATAGCTCACTTCATGCCAAGCCAAACCCATTTGGCCACCATTGTGACTTCTTAACTTACTGTTATGCTGAATACAAGTACAAAAAAAAAAGCCCAAAAAAAGATTTAAAAAAAAAAAAAAAGGCACATAGATGCGAACTTCCCTTCAAGATTTCAAAAATTTCATGATCTTCCTTGAGGGTGTAGAAAAAAGATGCAGTTAGGGGTGATAAAATGGATCAATAAGTCATTTTGGATAGAATCATAAAATAGGTTGGGTTTGAGTTGACCCACTTACAAATGAGTGGATAATGGATCATCCATCGGGTGGCAATCCGTTTTGCCACCTCCAAATGGGACCTAACTATTCAGTGAAATAGTGCAACACAATGAATAAACAGACAGAAAATAATGAAAAAAAAATACATAAATAAATTGCATTAAGAATGCAAGGAACAAATCTCACAAGTAAGTCGAATGAGTAAGAGTAAGAAGAACAATTGAAGAAAATGCTTCATATCATCATAATATGAAAAAATAGGGAGGTAAATGGAAATAATAATATAACTTTGCGTGGGATTAATGGGGATATTTCTCAAAATTTATGGTTGGTTTGATTCAACAGAATAACTATTCATTAGAATAAGATAGAATATAGTTTAGATTTTGAAAATTAAGGAAATAGTTATTCCTCATATATCTCCTAATTACTTTATTCAATATATAATGAGAAAGAAATAGACACCCATGACAAAATTTATGAATAATTGTTCATTGTCTACTTATAATAAACTCATTAAATATTTCACATTCTTATTTGTTTTATTACAATAATTTAATTTATTATGTAACTAATTATAATTAATTTACTAAAACTAATCTATTCTTAGGAATAAGCATTTCATAAACCAAACATAATCTTAAAGACCAAACCAAAGTACTACAATCTCCTTTATAATAGTACTAGAGATAATAAATAACATTCGTTATCTTCTATAGACTTGACAAAATAGATAAAATCCCTTAATTTGAACTAAATTCATTAATCAACACTTATTAAAAGAAATGGATATAGATTACAGTT
This sequence comes from Malania oleifera, assembly GCF_029873635.1. Taxonomy (NCBI): domain Eukaryota; kingdom Viridiplantae; phylum Streptophyta; class Magnoliopsida; order Santalales; family Ximeniaceae; genus Malania; species Malania oleifera. The sequence continues at coordinate 52,327,320 of NC_080422.1, read as the reverse complement.
TAGTCAATTGATTATTGCCTAATCCGTCATGGATTATAACTATCATAACTAAATTCATTAATCAACACTTGTTAAAAGAATTGGATATAGATTACAGTTCAGTCAACACTTCTTCCATGATGCAAGAACTCTATCCTCAGTATAACTATTGGTTTATAACTATCTTGAGACGTTCCAAAGATTTAGCTTGTGCATTAATTAAATAAACTGATATAAGCCCCACTCATATTAAAGGATTAAAGTTAGAAAGCTCAGCAAAATGAATACCACAAAAAACAAAATAAAATAAAATATACTAGTTAGGGTTCAAGTATTTTTCTATTTGGTGTTTTATCAATTGTAAAATCTGGCCATGGCTTTGGCCCAAAAGATTCCTCCTGGAAGTTTGTATGCAATTGCAGAAGTGGCAGATAGTGAGATGAGTGCCGGTGAGATTACATTCCAAGAAGATGAGCCATCTGTCCACGCAGTAGCGCAATCTCAAACAAATGTTGTCAAAAAAGGCGTTGATCCTATACCATTGCATAGGGATGGTGCTAGGGCAGAACATGTAGGAGCTACTGACATTACAATTGAACCTTCTGTAGACGTTCACTTCATCGACGATGAGGAAACTGATGGGGAAGATGAAATAGGGATCGAGTTCTGTAGTGAAGAGGAAGACACTTTAGAAAGTGAGGGTGATACGGATATTGAGGACATATAGGGGGGTAAGCATGTTATTTTTGTCACTATGTATCTGACATGTGTAAATAATTTAAAAATACATGTCTACTGCATCCATCTAATATTCGTACTTCATATATGTACTTGTCTATTTTTGTTACTATGTATCTGACATATGTAAATAACTTAAAAATTCGTTCTTCTTATATTGACTTGTATAATTATTTGCAGATATGGCACCAGGAGGTCGACGTTGGAGACTTCCTTTCAGGCCCACTACTACATCGCATGAGGATGATCCGACATCCTCGAGACCAGCGGAGCCTGTCAGTACTGATATAGCGGCACCATTGTGTGAGCCATCGGCACCTCGGCCAAACATTAATACCACTTATACGATTGACATGCAGGGTGAGTTTCTGACCGTCATGAGCAGTGTTGGTATGGATATGATTCATTTATTTACATGTCAACTATTGATGATAGTTATTCACGTGTATGATTATAATGTTGTTTTTAAATTAACTCTACTTTCAGCATCTACGTCCACGGTCAGGTCAGGCCGTGGTGCAGCAAAGAACATGTTGCTGAAGAAGCACCTGGATAGGACTAGAACAGTGGATTCGGATCAACATTCCTCCAAGATACACCCCCCCGCTAAACGATTGGTGCACCGCATGGACGAGGGAGCTCGGCATTATATGCCGATAGTATGCTCCAGTAACCGCATTCGGCTGGCCCCAGGTGACTCAAGAGCAGCACATGGTCCTTTACATGTGCATTTTGGTAAGTTCCCTAACCCTATATAGTTGTTTTAAATTTAAATGTTTTTTAACTTTTAGTATACTAGCTAATTAACATCTATCTAACATTGTAATTGTATTACCTATATATGCAGGAGGAGTTTGATGTGAACATCCTCGAGGATGATCATGTGACGAGGGCGGTCGACGTCCAATTGTGTAATAAATTTACGAACTATCACTCAAAAATGCGCACCCATTTTCAAGCGATGGGAGATGAAGCAGAAGCGTGGTCATACGATAAGATATCCCAAGAAGATTGGGACATGGTGTGTCGCCATTTCCGCGACCCGCACTATCAGATGATGTGTTTGTATTCTAATCACAAATTTTTCACAATGATGTCACTAATATGTCGTCATGACATCTTCCTTACAGGCCATATGTGAAACAAATGCTTCAAATTGCAGCAAACTCCCTACGACGCATTGCGGTGGATCGAGGCTATTTGAAAATCATCGTAATTAATATATATAAAATTATCTGACCATTACTTGACATAATAGTAATGATGACTTATATGATAATGTAGCATGATCCCGAGACTGGCACAGAGGAGCCACTGCCGGATCTGTATCAGAGAACACACCAACGGCGATCGAGGGAGTGGTGCGAGGGTGCGTAGGATCGACATATAAGTGAAGCAAAAGATTTAGTTTATTACTTTATTCAAAACATCAAAGTTGTAGTCTTACTTATTCCTTTTTATCATTTTCATGATTGAAATTAGGCACGAATGGTCAAGCTGAGGGATGCACCTGTTTCAGAGGGGAGTCTGCATATAACAGATTTCGAGATCACTTCGCAGGTGCTTGGGCAACGAGCGGGGGGCTGGGTGAAAGGTCTTGGAAGTGGATACATCGCCCCAACAGCATCATCATCCATGAGTGGGGCAGCTCGTGGAGAGATGGAATGACAGCATCGAGAGGCCGAGTGTAATAAGCAGAAGATGGCTCGAAAGATGCAAAGGATCGCTATGGAGAACACGGAACTGAGATCAGACCTCTCCACCATTCGAGCCTAGATGCAAGCCATGATGGATATTACCGCGTGGTTAGAGGAAAGGATGCGCTGAAGGTTTATTTTACTAAATAAGTGAACTGGTTAGATATTAGAGTGTTTAGTGACAACTTTGAATTTTCATGAAATTCATCTCATAAAATTAGAGACAAAAATACGTCTGATTTAAATTTAGAGATCTCTTTTTCCAATTGTATCCTTGCAAAAAATAAAAATGACAAAAATCTCAATACCTAAATATTAAAATTAAGACACTAAATTTTAATTTTATACAATACTAACTAATATTATTTTTATTTTTAACTATTAATTAAATATATGAAAAAAAATATTGTTTATATTAAATTAAAAAATTTAGCTTATGTAATTTTCAATTAATTTTATCAAATATTTATACTCTTAAAGCATTGAGAAGTTTAAAATTGAAAAAAGACTTATGTTTAGATATTAGATTCCAAACAGTTAAAATAATTTAAATTTTAGATTTAAAACTTCATGTATATTCCCACCTGAGTGGCTACCAAATAAGCATAGCATATAATGAGTTAATAGGTTCAAATAGAGCATTTATAAGAAGTTGAAGACACACGAGAACCTATACTCACTACCAGCATGCAATACACATCAGCTGCATCCGCCATGCAGGAGGCATTCTAGACTAGCATGATTTAACATGAAACTCAATTTGTGATCATAATACCTTATAATCAATTAGATGAGCCACCCGCATCCAGGAGGTCTGAATATTACCACTCTTCTACGACAGTCAATCACAACATAACTGGAGAATAACCAATCCATCCCCAGTATGACGTCGAACCCCGACATATCGTATACCATAAGATTCGCTGGTAGCAACTTCCCCTAAATTACCACTAGGCAGTTTCCTAACATCTTCCTACAGAATGATACACTCCCAGATGGTGTAACCCCAGACAATCCTTCTATCATGACTTGGGTCTCCACCCCCCACAGTTTCACAAAATTAAAATATATAAAGGAGTGGGTTGCACTCGAATCAAATAAAACCACAGCTCTATTTAAAAGCAACATCATAGTACCTGTCACCACATTCCCCACATGCTCAGCATTCGCTGGAGTAAGCGAGTACACCCCTGCCGGAGTTGTGTTCGCCTGATAAGTCCCACAGGATACCTGATTACTTCCCCAATTCTAACTCGAAGAAGGCGTACCCCTCTTTGGTGTGTGATAATCTCGTGCCATGTGACCTAACTGGTCACTATTGTAGCAGTTACCCCCAAACGGCTAGCACTCACCACTATGCCATCTATGGCACCTGATACAACGATCACCCGATTGGCTTATCTGAGAACCCTGATGCTCGGTATTCTGAGGGTACCCCGAGCCCCTATTCCTCTTCTTCCATGATCCCTGACAAGATCCAGACTAAGAACCAGAAGGTGCTGGCCTCGTCTTCGGCTCCTGATCCACCTCATCCTTCCGAATGCCGGTCTCGATCACAGTAGCCTTATCCACCAAGATCGAAAACTCACGGATCTGTAACATACCCACTAATCTGTGGATGTCCTTCCTTAGGCCCTTCTCGAACCTCCAAGTCTTATCATACTCATTCTAGATCAAACATGGCGCGAACTGGGACAGCTCTATATACGAGCCGCATACCCCTACACCGTTATATTTCCCTGAGTGAGAGCAAAGAACTCATCCACCTTAGCATCGCTTCTGGAAGCTGGGAAGTATCTTTCAAATAACACCTCCTTAAAAAGACTCCATGTCATCTCTATAGGACCAACTCTATGCTTCTCCAGAAGACTCACTGCAGTCCACCATCGCCTTGCCTCTCCAGATAGTTGGAAGGTAGTATAGAGGACTCTCTGCCTATCTGTGCAGTGGAGGACCTCCAGAATCCTCTCAATATTCTCAACCTAGTCCTCTGCTATCATCTGATCATGCCCTCCTAAGAACATCAATGGGTGCAAACGTGTGAACCTCTCAATGGTGCACCCCGCAACAGTAGAAGAGCATTCACATCTCCTCACACTCCGCCCAGTCTCCCACAGGACCTACCTCATCAACCCTCGAGGCACAGAAGGAGACTCATCGCTTGCCGTCTCCTCAGAGCCACTCCCCAGGTTATTATCCTTGGGCTCCACTCTAAAAAACGATATGAACTTATTAGTATTCCTACAACACGTACAGTTAACACAATTATCTACAACTAATCATGTTAACTACCCCGTGACGGGTCTAGGTATGTTCCATCACACTAACACGAATATCATCAATGGTTTGCCATGATTTTAATGAAATCGTCATTCATGGAAAAACATGGAACACCGCCGAGGAGTCCCTGTCTAGTAACAAAACAACCCTCGACCTACTCTACCCATTTCCAACATCCTATACTTTAGTATGTATACACAGCTATGCCTAACCAAGTCTACAAGACTTAACAACCTGGTTAGCTCTAATATCAAACTGTCATGCCCCGAACCTGAAAATGGGACCTAGGGATGAATTTGTAACCTAACCTGTCCCTGTATCATACAACCATCCATGACACAGCACAATGAATGAGGGTCCGACCCCGTGGGGTTCCCAGGCACCCTATACACATCCATATACAAACAATATGCACAGCGGAAAAAATTCATTCTATAGATACTTCGTACCATACCAGAGTCTATACAAAAGAAACTAGGATCCATAGTACAACATACAATCCGGGTGTCAACCAAAACCACAAAAGACAACCCGATATAGTCCCAGTACTTACCCAAGTACCTTTTGCAGTACACTGACCACTACGCTCCCACCACAAGGACGCTAGTTTCAGTTACTCAAAGGACCTAAAAATTATGTATGTACAGTAGAGGTGAGACACCTCTCAGTAAGGCAAATCCAAGTTATATCGGTGTGTGGCATTTGAGAGTTATCATGACACAAAACATACACAGTTAAATGCAATTCCAGTATTTTCACAAAATAGTTCCAGTACAGTGCATACACGCACACACACATGATCAAGTAACCTGGTGTAGTCACACCCTTCGGCTCAAAGCTGGCTCGCATTACACGACGTCCCCAGCACATGGCGTAGCCCTAGGCTCCCATGGCATCGTACTGGTACAACTGATGAATCCACACCCTTTGGTGATCAGCAAGTAAGGCTCACACCCTGGGATATAGAGTCGGACACTCTTGTTACACATGGCAGGCGATATTTCACGCCCTCAGATATAGTGTCAGACACTCTTTTAGTACCTAGAACAATTTGGAACCCAGTTCCTATTGCATTTCAACAAAACACAACCATGCATGCTCATATAACCAAACAAACCACACCCATTTGGTAATCTAAAATCATGATTTTCCAAACATATATAGTTTAAACAAGTCAAGGCACGACCATCCCTATAATACAATATATATCACAATATATTTATGGTTTTCCAACAAAACCAGAGACTCAACCCATTGCCCCCTTTTTCCCAAAATTTGTAACATGAAAAACCCATAATTTTACCCATTAAATTTTCCCAAATGAGTAACCAAAACACACACAAAACCGTGAACCACAGTTCTACTGAGTCTGATTTCAAAAATAACCGACATAAATAGAATCCCCTTACCTTTCCCCAAATGACAAATTTCGAACTCTATGGCCCCTAAACAGTGAACCGAGTTCCCAAAACCTATAAACCACAATATATATAATATGCTCACAACTCCGTTCTCTATAGAACTATCGAAACATAATTAAAAATCGAGCCTTACCTCGATTTTGAGCCAAAACCCAAAAATGCCCAAAACGAAGATCTAATCCATAAATCTTGTAGAGAAATGCTTCCCTGATCCTCATGGTAACATTGGATTGATGATTCCCGCAACGTACGACGAAGAAATCTAGAGAGAGAGAGTATGTTGAGTTCTTAGAGAGATAGAGAGAGGATTTGAGATTTCTTAGCTGAGAAGTAATGAAAATGGATATTTATAGCCCTTTGACTCGGCCGCCCTCATCGACAATATGGTGTCTTCGTCGACGAGTCACTAAAGACAATTCGTCGAAGCGACGGTGGCCTCATCGACAAGCTTGAGATTCCCGATTTCCCGAAACCTCTCGGCTTCTCCTCGTCGACGAGCCTGTGCATTTCATCGCCGAACATCATAAGGCCTTCGTCGATGAGCTCTGACTTTTGATGAAGCCTACTCAATCACCATTTTACCCTTCTCTTTATTAATTTATTCCATATATCATGGTTCAGGTTCTTACATCTTTTCTCTAACGACTAGTGCCAGGTCAATTGGCCTCAATAAGTAGTTGACCGACCTAACTTGTAACAAACCCCAATATGTGTGTGTGTGTGTGTGTGTGTGTGTGTGTGTGTGTGTGCGTGTGTAAAAAATACAGGGGGGGGAATAAAAATTGCGCGGCCAGAATATCCCAAGGCATCTTTATAAATACTTGCATCCAAAAATAGAAAGAAATTCAAGGTGTAAAGGAAATAAAATTGGAGTGATTCTGCAATTAATTGGAGAAAATATCAAAGATTGAAATGTATCCCATCATATCTTCGGCCAGGGACTCATAAAGAAAGAGAGAATAGGCCGCCAAATCGCACGAAGATTGGGATTTCTTGTTACAAGAAGGAAAGCACGTGCGAAGAATTGAATGAAAGGAAGGCACTAGGAAAGGAAAGTTATATTTATTGCCTATCTTAGCTAAGACTCCAACCTTATAAATAGGGGTCTTCACAGAAGGAGAAGGACACACCAACACACGAAGAAAGAGAGAAATTTGAAAGAAAAGAGTTGAGAGACATCATCATGAGAAAAAGGGTCGACTGGTGTAATCTCAAGAGTAAAAAACCTAGAGAAAATAGAAAGGTGATCTTCTACCCTTCTCACAGAATAGGTGTAACAACGCCAAAATTCATACCAAAATATAACAACCTCAAAATTCATACCATTTTTTAAAAATATAAATAGAATGATGATCATTTACTCTGATACCCCTGTAATGACTACTGAAAAACACATATGAAGCGAAAAACATAAAACTGTACAACCATTATTACAACATCAAAATTCTGTATTTTCACACACATACACACACACACACAATCGTTTACTCTGATACCACTGTAATGACTACTGAAAAACACCTATGCAGCGGAAAACATAAAACTGTACGACCATTATAACAACACCAGAATTCTGTATTTTCCCACACACACACACACACACATGATAGTGTAAATGATCTTTTTGTCTTCGAGCCTGATCTGCTTGTCTAACTGGATCACCTGAAAAATGTTAAATTACTGGGATGAGACAACTCTCAGTAAAAAGAAATATGTTATTACCAGTGTGTGGCACTGAGTTTACATAATATATTGGTAAATAACTGAACTAAGATATCATGTAAAATAATAATCAGTATAACCCACCTATATGGCTTAAAAATATATCTATAATATTTAAGCTTTCTATTTAATCATACTTCTAGTATTATAATATATCTGCTATTATTCTGTAAATCTATGTGTATATATATATATATATATATATATATATATATATATATATATATATATGTATCTGTGAAAACTACCCCGAAAAATTGTATGTCATGGTTTAACCCCTTATGACAGGGTTGTACGGCCCATAGGCGGGACTTAACTTTGGTTGGCCCACTAGGATAAGTCAACTGAAATTCTTTCAATCATCAAACCAACCTCCTCAACCCAGAATACTAGGGAATCTGCAATCCCTCCAGGCACGGTAACTGATCTCCTTACCGTCAAACTGGCCACCTCAACCTAGAATATTGGGGAGTCTGCAATCTCTCCAAGGCATGGTTGACTGAAATCCACACACTATCTGAGATATGTGGTTGCACGTTGATATGAAATAGCAACGGTACTGTGCTCTGCTGACTGAATCTTATTGAAATATTTCATCAAGGTCTGATACTATATAATACTAATAAATATAATTATCTTACTGTTTAATCATGATTCCAAAATAACCATAACATTGTAAAATTGATCTGAAAATACTATAAGATCTGACTAAAATAACTGTAATAGCTGAACTAAATAAACGGAAATATCTCATCTGTAATATATGAACTGAATAAACTATAATATCTGAGTGTTATGGTTTTAAAATTCTGGAAATCATGGTATTCTGTAAATATTGTAAAATATATATATATATCTGTAAAATATCTGTCTGTATATACACTGTAATTCATAATTCTGTAAAATTTGGTAAAACATATTTATGTGCAAAAATACTATAAATCATGATATTCTAAATAACTATATAAATTATGAACTATTATGATATTAATTCAAGCCACACAACTAAATAAAAAACCATGTACTGAAAACTGTATTTTCTAATAATGCAAATAATTTATACTCTGTAGAATTTACCCTAAAACACATATATTACTGATAAAATTTTTAAAATTTCTAGCATAACATATTTGCCTTACCTGACAAACTAGGCTCGTTTACTGATTTCTAACTTACGCCCATGGCATTCATAATTTCAAATCCTAAAATTATATACATACATATTTCCCTATTAATCAACTAAATTTTCAAAATAATTTCCATATTCACATTTCCTGAATTTATAAACTATTTATCATTTACCTGGATTCCTGAGAACACCCACTAGGTTCTCTAACATGCCTGCAATATAAGCCCTAAAAACCCTAAATTCACAACACCCATATTTAATCATCCAAACCACCAGTAAAACAACATCTAAAATCAAATATGGGTTCAGAAAAACCTACAAGCCAAATAACCATTAAATAACCTACTTACCCTGATTTTGGGATGATTCCCAAACTTCTCAAATCGAAATTCTTGTTTGGCTAAGTTGTAGAGAGTGGTAGCTTCTGATTGTCAAATAGGGGAGAAATAGAGCCGAAATCTTAGAGAGAAGTGAGAGAAATAAAAAATTTAGTGTGTGTGTGTGTGTGTGTGTGTGTGTGTGTGTGTGTGAGAGAGAGAGAGAGAGAGAGTCAGCTGAATTTTCACCAAAAATCTGATTTTACGTGTGTATATATATATATATATATATATATATAGATTTCTGCCACGTAGCTTCATCACACATGCATAATCATTAAATAAATAATGTCAGACAAACATTGCTCACAAAGATTTTCATTAAAATGGAATAACTGAAGTTATTAATAAATACTAAAATCGATTACATAAAGCATGTCTTTCAATGTAAATCCCTAACGATATCTATCCCCATTAGCGAGTTGATGTGAAGTTCGAGGAGGAGGACAAGATATTGATGCTGCTGAATTCCCTACCTATGTTGCCTACGTACGAGAATCTGGTTACAATGCTGACTTGGGGGAAATAAATCCTAGAGTTGGAGGACATCACGAGTGCATTGTTGGGGTTCCGTCAAAGGAAGAAGGCCACCGATGAGGGTTCACATGGTGAAGGGCTTGTGGCAAAAGGTAATCATGATCGTGGGAGAGACAAATCGTGAAGTGGATCGAGTGGTAATAAAACTTAGTCTAGGAGGAAAAATGATGTTCGCTGTTTTAAGTGCGGGAACTAGGGCACATAAAATCGAAATGTTTGGAGTGGGAGAAGGGAAAGGAAAAAGCTCAAGGGGGTTCATCAAAATCTGTGAATGTAGTTGAAGAAGGGGACTCGGGAGCAGTGATGGTGAGATGCTTATTGTTTCATCAGGTTCAAAATGCCTTATGGGTTCTTAGATCCTAGACTCGGGATGTTCTTTTCACATGATGCCCAACAAAACCTGGTTCACCACTTATAGATTGGTGAACTTGGTTCCATTTTGATGGGAAATGGTGCAGCTTGCAAAGTTATTGGAATGGGGGATATTTTGATCAAAATGTATGATGGTGTGGTAAGGATGTTGTGTGGGGTAAGACATGTGCCCAATTTACGGAAGAACATAATATCATTGGGTACTTTAAAATGTGACAAGTATAGTTACAAGTTCAAAGGCGGGACAATGATGGTGTGTAATGGCATATTGTTGGTAATGAAGAGACAGAGGATAGCAGGGAATCTCTATGCACTGCAGGGTAACACAATTGTAGGTGGAGCTACATTTGAGAGTTCTGAGTCAGGAAATATCATTTTGTGTAATGTAACCACACACAAAACAGTGAGTATTCTTAACTATGTTGGTATGGATGTTTGGGGACCGGTGAGGGCAACATCACGGGTTGGACATGGGTATTTTGTGAGGTTATCATGAAAGGTTAGGGAGCATCTCATGCAGCACAAGTTGAAGTTTTTTGCTAGGTGTAACTTGTGGCTGTTGTGGAGTACCAGACCGCGAGAGAGTTCCTCAAGTCAGATGTTGGTTCTGAGTATGTTGGTGTTCAAGGAGTTTTGTGAGCAAGGCATGGTGTATGCAGGGCTTGCAAGGGACTTCTTGGTAAAGCCAGTGAGTATGACATGTTTCTTGGTTAATCGGTGGCCAAAGGAATCACTAGATGGGAGAGTTGTAGGAGAGGCTTGGACTAGTTATGCGGTAGACTTTGGAGGTCCAACCATGCACATTTCTAGTGAGGTAGGATTTAGGCTCGGTGTTATATCTGGATAGTGAATCTTTTTGGTATAAAAGAAAGATGAGTTCAAGTTGGGTGATTCAATGCCAAACAGGGTGGCGATTAGTGGAGACATGGTTTTAGGTATTAAAGCCATGAGACAATGTACTCAGGTAGATGAAGAGAAACATGTGCCAGAAAGCTGCAGTAGCAGCAATGACCATGTTGTAGAGGTGGAGTTAGGGCAGGAGTGCAAGGAGTTCTAACTCAGGAGACTTGTAGTATCATAGGATAAACTAGAGCAAAAAGGAGATTATGATGCAGGTGGAGTTTCAGACTCAAGGTAGAAATGCAAGGAGTTCAAACTTGGAAGACCAACATGATCACAATGGGCTTAGAGGTACTATTAGGCCACCGCCCAGGTGTGATATGATCTCTTATGCAACCATTACTACTAGGGAGGATTCTACTACCTTTTAGGAGGCAGTGCATGATCAGGAGAAGGGTAGGAGGACAGGTGCCATGGTGGAGGAGATGGAGGTACTGTATAAGAATTAGATGAGGGGCTTGGTGGTGCTTCTAGGGAAAAAGAGGTAGATAGGTTGCAAGTGGGCAAGTATTCTATTGTTTTATGAGAGTGACATCTTGATTGCTGGAAAGGTTCCGACTGAGGTAAATAAATCGGAGACTCCACTGAGAAAGGAAGGTGACATGAAGGTTTTGAGTGCTGCCAAAAGTTTTCTTGGGCTAGATATTCGCAAGAGTAAAGTTATAGGGAGATTGATATTATCTCTGGGTCACTTTGTAATGATAGCTGTAGAGAGATTGGTGTTATCTTAGGACAGTTGTATGGACAAAACTACATGGAGATTGTAGTTATCTTAGGGTGATTTTGGGGATCAGGTGTTGGTGAGGTTTAACATGGTTAGTGTTAAACTTGTCACCAGTACACCGTTGGCAAATTTATGTAAATAGTCTACCACTTAGTACTCGAGGACAGATGGTGATGTTCGGGTCATGTCAAAGGTTTCCTACGCTAGTGTAGTTGGGTACTTCGGTGGGCAACAAAGGGTTCCGTTAGTTATAAGGTTCGCAGATGGAGACTACATAGAGGGATGGATGATAAGAGGCTTGCAACGGGGTATGTTATGGGAAGGCCTAATTGTTGGAAGTCCGAGGTACAATCTCAGGGTGCACTAGTTACAACCGGTTCAGAGTTCTTGACAAAGGTAGAGGATGTCAAGGTAGTATTGCAGTTTGAAGGATCGTTCAAAGAGTTGGGTGTTTAGCTAGGTGAAGTTTCTATTACCATGGTCAAGTTCAAGCGTGGCTTGGACTTGGTTTACATCTCCAAGTGTTAGAGGGGAGGCAAGTCCTGATCTACAGGCTTGTGTGGAGCACTGGTTATGCTTTCAGATTTTCAAGGTGGTAAATATTCGCCAAGGTGGAGATTGTTGGGGATGTGGCTCATATTCAGAGCGGATCACATGTACCCGAGAGAACTACGTGAAGCGAGAGATAATTGTATGAGAATAGGTTTCAGGTAGTACATAGGAGGACCTTTGCTCAACACAAAATCATCGACGGTTTGGTCAAACTGTTAACGATTTCCATCGGCGCATATTACGGTTTGGTCTAAATTGGGCTTATTTAGAGGATTTTTCTCCAGGGGATCGATACAGATGTAGTTTAGTTATACTAGAACACTTCTATACGAATTAAATTATTCTATAAACATCATTATGTAACCCTAGATGGGATTAAGCTTCAAAGATTGTAGCTTTGACATTGATCATCGTGAAACCGAGGTTGCTACTCCCATGGACGTAGGCTATTGCCAAACCATGTAAATCTTGTGCGTTCTAGTTGTATTTTTGCTATTCTTATTATTGTTTGATTGTTTTTTGAGTATATTTTATCGTTGAGTATTTGCATTAGTGGTTGTTGCTTGTTTTTTGATTGATTGTGTGCTTCCGTTGTGCGTGTTCAAGTTGGATGAACAACAACATTTTAAATTTAGGACAAGTGTAGTCCTTAGGATAAGTCTTTAAGATAATTCAATTTGTATAAAGGAGACTAAAGTTCATTCCTATGACAAGACACTTCTCCTAATTCTTCTCCAAAATCTTGTTTAGATCCTCCTTAGTTATGTAAGGGACAAAATTGGACATGGTGGGTGTTAAAGGAAAAAGAGTGAGGTTTTGAGTGACATATTTCCATGTTGAACTTTTGGAAGGGGTGTAGTAGTTGTAGGAGGTATAATAGGGATTGTTCCCTTGATAGGCGGTGTCTATGAAACCATTATAGGGTTTTAGGTAAAAGGTTCTCTTAGAGCCGATGGCATGCCTTTATCATGTCCCCTAAAACTAGGAGGATCAGTAAAGTCATTGTTCCCACTTGGAAGTAAATTAGCAAGAGATTTCAAGGCAATCTCTTAAGGTTGTGATCCTGAAGTGGATGTAGGAGTCATTTGACTGATAGTAGCAATTACTTAATTAAGCATTCTACTGTTCTCCTAAAGAAAACCAAACACTTTTTCTTGAGAGGTTTGAAACATTTTTATTGTTTAAGTCATGCATGGGGAAAAGTTAGAGGATTCTTCACACTTAACAAGATAATCATCACCCCATTCTTATTGTCCAAAGTGAGTTAGATATTAGAAGCCCCTGATTGAGCACCTACCTCTTGCTCATAACTTTGCACAATCAAGCTCTCCCTAGCGGAGTCACCAAAATGTGGAGGTGGTTCTTGCGAAGGGAAGAGAATTTTGTTGTGCACAAGTAATGGATGTTCTAAAAGGAGCCTAGAAAGGAAAGTCGAGCAATCTTGAGAAGCTTAAGTGTGGATTGTAGGAGGTGAAAGTATTCTAATGACTATAAGGATTTCTTGAACTAGAGGGAATCTAAAGTGGAGAGAGAGAGAGAGAGAGAGAGAGAGAGAGAGAGAGAGAGAGAGAGAGAGAGAGATCTTGATGGTTCAAGAGTAAAAAACAATGAAGAATAATCAAGTGGTATTTATAAAGGGGACATTAAGGAATATCTAGAAAGACATTTCGGGAATCAGTTTGATTATAGGTATCATCTTCCAGTACTAAATTGACATGTCATATTTCTATTAATGAAAAAGATATATTATTTGTGGGAATCCGACAATGGCATGTGATTGGAATTAGAAGAAAGAAAAGAAGCACATATCATGAATGACACGAATACCCTTAAGCAATTTAAGAAAAGGCTAATAGCTACAAACCCACTTTGCAAACCTAAACTCAAACTCACCAAGTCAAAACTCTCTATAACATCCTAAAATAGGATTGGCAAAAACCCCTCCATGTGTCTCTATGGTTAGTTCTAGTATGCATTGTCGATATTAACCTCCTGTAATAATGTTATAATTAACACTTATTTTACTTATTGTGTACATGCGTGTTTGGCATTGATCAATCTAACAATTTAAGGAAAAGTAGTAATTTTATGCATTTATACTAAAACCATTTTTACTTAATAATGTGAGGATGAACTTTTAATTTCACTTAATTATTAATTGAACTAAACATGGTTTAATGTAATTAATATCACCGACTCCAAAACTTATGGAGAACATGCATATCATTCAGCAATTAATGAAAAAAATAATGGAAGGAAAGAGAGTATTAGGGATAGTAGAAGTTTCCACGGGAACATAACAAAATTATGAAAGGAGGCATTTGAGAACCATGAACAATTATTACGGCTCAAAACATTTTACTTATTTAATAAAAAGAAAAATAATGAATAATAGAAACTCCAATTGTATACATAACCCTACTTCTGAATATTCAACAAATGATTAAATTATTTATCTAGTTTTTGGGGGGGGGGGGGGGGTGTAACACCCTGACCGCGAGGGGTCTGGGATATTAACTTTTTACTACTAATTTATAGCGGAAGCAAATAAACTCAATTTTTATTAAACCAGAGCGCTAATTATCCATATTACAATCGTTTATTTCAAAAGAAGAAAAATTACACAAACATAAATATCTGAAATCATACTAATATTTCTAAATAAATCTTTATTTTTCTATCCCCACCCGTATGTTTGCTAAGCCTGATTTCCAACATGCTCTTCAGAGTTATCTGAAATAAAAATATGATTGGAGTGAGACGACGCTCAGTAAGTAAATAAGATTATTATTAGTGTGTGGCCAAAATGAGTTTTTTAAAAAATTTCGTAAAATAATATTTAATACTATAACTTCAAAATTTCTTTTAGAATAAATATAAATTTAAAAATTTCTGTATAAAACTTTTGTCATCAATTACAACAGTAAAATTTTATAATTATATATTATAACTGTTAAATTAAACTTTTAACTTTAAAACTGTAAAAATATTTAATGATAAACATACATATACTTTTCCTTATACGTTTTCCTTAGATCGTCATTTAAGCACCAAAATGATCCTTTTCACGTAAACTTACACTTTTCCTTCAAATCATCAGTAATTTTGTACACGTAATTAAATATGTATAAACATATATTATAAAAACCACCCTTAGGCCCATTTGCGTAAGTCATGTTTACCCCTATGACTGGGTTGTGCGGTCCGAAAACTGGACTTAGCTGGCTGGCCAACCAAACTAAATCAACGTACGTAAACTTTAAGTGAGATTTTCCTTATTAAGTCTTGGTCCGGAACCAGGTGTGCACTCAGGAGAAATCCACTAACATAAATAACCACTCTGTAAACAGTGTGGGTGCACTCTGATCTGTATAAACTTTAAGCTGCGGTACCGAGCATCTGTAACTTTGAACTTTCGTTGCCATAAGAGGTTTTAAAATTATCTTATTATAATTTATGCAATTTAAAATAATATCGTGAAAATCTCATCTTTACTTATATTTTTATAAAAAATGCAACATAAAAATAAACTCATGCCACACAATTTTTGTGTTAAAAATATATATAATTTTATTTTTAAATAGAAAGAAATGCTGAAAATTTACCCGAGGGGATTGGAACATTTCTTAACCCAAAAATAGATACAAGTATATTAAAGATAGAACTGGTATAATTAAATATGCGTAAAAATAAACTCATGAAAATTTTGTGAAACTAAGTAACATAATTAAAATTTACGTACAAAATAAACTCGGGTATGAAATTAAAAATAAAAAAGAAACTAACATAATCAAAATTTACTTACTTTCTTCCTTATGAACACTGTAACTATCTCTAAGAAATGAGATCGGAAAGAGTGGGTGATTGAGAACTTACTTAAAAATTCTCTCTCCACCATAATTTCTTTCACTCACTAATTTTTCTCTTCCTTGGAAAATTGTTGTGAAAGATGAAGGTTGAGAGCTCCCTATTTATAGGAAAATTTTGGGGAAGAAATGGAATTTATAAATGTGTGAGGAGATGGGTGAAATTATAATTTTTTTTTAAATTAAAGAATGGGCAAGGTATGGGTTGAGTATGGGATGGGGATGGAGGCCATGTGGGAGTGCTTGCCACCATTCCCATTAAATAAATTTTTAATTAACTACTTACCTAATTAATTAATCAATTAGTTAATTAATTATTTTATTATTTTTCTTAATCATTATTATTATCATTGTTATTACTATTAAATTATTTTTAGTATTTATTTATTTTATTATTTATTTTTTAACAAGAATTAAATTTAAATTTTGAAAACTTATGTGGGCCCCACATGGTCTTGTGGGCCCCACACAACTTCGAGACCCAAATGGATCCTACATAACTCGAATAACTCCTATATGATTTTATGCATCCTACATAGCTTTGAGACTCGTGTAAACCTCCATACGGCTTCGGGACTCATGTGAGCTCCACACAGTCTTGTGGACCCCGCATAGGATACCTATATTATTATTATTTTATCATATATTTGTACAAATTATATCAGTCAAAATATTATTTTATGTACTTATTTACGTATATAAACAATGTCTTGTGGTTTCGGGACTCATGTGGACCCCACATAATCTTGTGGGCCCCACATATGATACATATATTATTATCATCTTATTATGCATTTCTACAAATTATGTCTGTCAAAACACTATTTTATATATATATATATATATATATATATATATATATATATATACTTATTTACGTGTACAAACAGTGTCTATCTTGTTTATCCATTGAAATTCCATTTTGACCAGGCCGACCTCCAGGGAGCGATTAGGCCGCAATGGTCTCTGAGTACTTGCTTAGATAAGGTCTTTCTTAGGTATCAAACATGGAATCAAGGATCCTATAAAAAAACACTTCTGTATTGATATTAACTCAATTACCATTTTTATTATTTTATTATTATTGTGCTTTAATCATGTATATATTTTTAGGTCATCACAGGAGGGGTTAAATTGAGTAGTAAATAGTGAAAGTATTATAAAACAAAACGTCCACCCCCAGAGTATGGTTCAGGTGGTAGTGCGGGCTACGAGAGTGCCTCTCACGAGTTCAGGTGTTCAAACCTGAATTTACTCTCACTTTGGAGTTGTGGGGTCAACTTCAAGGGGCGCAGGATTAGTCACGTGAATTATAAAACGGACACGTAGATACTCAATGCGTAATCCAAAAAAAAATAAAAAAATAAAAAAACAAAATGTCCAAGTTGTCATAAAAATAACTAGAAATTTCTCTACTTGATGATAGTAGCAATAAAAAAATTTATCTAAAAGAAAAAAGTGCATTTCAACTAGTGTGTCATGAGTGTTTTTTTCTTAATTGAATCAGCATGGCATTGACAAGGCACGGTGAGGGCGCCACCATGGCCACCATGGTACAGAGTCCACAGAGTAAAGCGAACCATGTCATGGAAATGAACTAGAACAAATGGAAATATAATAAAAACAGTGTGGTACAAATAGATGGTGAAGTGGGCCCGCTACTGTGAAGTCTCCTTATTTGACCAAACTGTCGGTACACCTCCACCGCTACGGCGCTACAGCGAAGGCCACGCTTCAAACCGCGTCTGCGAATCGGTGATGGTGATGGAACGAAACGCCTCCTCGGCTAGAGCTCCAACTCCAAACGCAAAAGGGTAGCACAAAAGCAAACCCAATTTGCCAATTATACACTCCTCCACCACGCCCCCCCTCTAGGCCTCTACTCTCTCTCTCTCTCTCTCTCTCTCTCATGTTCAGTGTGTATAGATAGGCGTGAATGGTAGCTTGGTGGAGCAGAAACCCATTTCCTCTTATTTTATTGAAGAAGAAAATGGACGATTAAAGTGGTATTTCGATGCATTCCCCCCCCAAAACTACCACGTTGCTCTTTGATCTACCTTCTCCTGTATTGCCCGTTAATTTTCTGAAGTTCTGTATGTTACTGTGCACCAAAGCTGTGATTTGGTCGATCCGTGGGGGAAACTAGGAAAAGAGAGTGAGGGATTTTATTGGGATGAAAGGTTAGATCGTGGTTGTGCCTGGGAATCGAGCAAATGTCTCCGGCTACCAGTACAGGTCCAGCTACTGCTGCTTCTGCTTCTGCTTCTGGAGGTGCTAATTACATTGAACATCCAGTCTCCAACATGGACACTCTAGCTGGTGTGGCCATCAAGTACGGTGTTGAGGTAATAATCTCCTTAACCTTCTCAAAAGAATGTAGAACACTTGATTGTTTTGTTCTATTGTGCATTTTTTTTTCTTTTAATTTTTGAATTTGGGTTGCCTCCAATTTTTCATTTTGGATTGATTAGTTATTTCTGTTGTATTTGCTAAATTATTTGTTAGTTTTTGCCTAATTCTTGGAAATGTAAAGCTTATAGGTTTGTATGAACAATCGATAAAATGTACAGTTAGATGGATGGATTGAATTGTGCCATGTTAGCCTTGTAAACTGTAGTTTTTCTGAAAATGCTGTGTCTAAGTGAGTCAACACAGAATTAGGAGAGTTTTACCTTTATCCTAGCTTTTTAATTGAAGATAAGCATAAAAGAATATGTCTGTGTGCTGGAAATGATGGCCAGCTTATTATGTGGTTCGGTCATTACCATTATGTAATGCCATTGTGTAAATAGTATGAATGCCTTGTGAAACCAAAACAAGATTATATCTTACAAGTGCCTCAATTCATATTCACATTGTCCTAAGGTTAGCAAAAGCTCTATAATGGCCATTATACTCTCTTACAAGTGGTTATGCTCCCCTGCAACCCATTATACCCTCAAACTGGCTGCAAATTACTTTAAGAAACAGTTTTTCCACACTATTTTTTGAGTAGTTCTTTTTAATTTCAACCTATTAAAATTTTATAGCAGAATTTCTAGGTTATATCCATCTTATTTTCTATCAAATAGTCAAGATCTAAGAATGGAATTCTAAATTAAGATTAATTGATTAAGGGTTAAAAAGCTGTCTGTATGTCGAAATATTGAAGCCATATTTTTCAATTTTGTAAAAAATAAATCTACTTCCTTCCATTGGTAGAAAAATCAGACAAAAACTTAAATTTGAAGTCAGGTCAGCCCTAGTCTTCGCTCGGATATACTTATCCCTTGATTGTAGGTTTACTCATTATGCTATAAATTATTCAATGGTCATGCTTTCAGTTGTTTATACTTCCCTATTTTAATGATTTCATTTTAATGGCTTCTTAACATAGATTACATCCATACTCCATGAAATAGTGAATAATAACAAATACAAGGTGTTTTTTTAACAAAACCAATATAATAATAACATTCAACATATTCAGTGTATGCATAGATTGGTAAAAATTTGATAAAAATCATTTAAGACATCAGAATGTAAAATTTTGGACTTAAATCATATGACTCTACAAGTTTTATAGTGTTTTCTGGTGCAGTAAATGAATTCACTAATGCATCATGCATATGTTGTTAACATCTGAAACAACTGCGACCGTTACCATTATGCAGACTGCCACTGGTTTTTACAACTATAATGAATCTTGGGTATGTTATGATCATTAGATGAAATTGAAAAGCAAACAACTACACCAGTTAGCAGTGTGCAATTTTATTTTTTATGTGACAAAAGGAGAGAGCCATCCTGCTGCTATCTGACAGTAGATGCATACCTTGCTGTGTGGTGATGGAATTTGTTTGGCCTTTCTTTCATGTAATGAAGATTGTTTTGTACCATATCAGGTGGCTGACATTAAAAGGATGAATGGCTTGGCCACAGATCTTCAAATGTTTGCGTTGAAGTCATTGCAGATACCATTGCCAGGAAGGCATCTGCCATCCCCCAGTTTGTCTGATGGCTCTGTTTCTTTAGGGTATGGCCATGCTCTTTTCCTTTTAATTTTTAGAGGTTCATTTTCATAATTATATATTATTTTAATCTTATCCTAAGCTGTGTGTGCAGCTCATTGAATAATGGCTTGACTGTTGAATTCAATGTAAATAGCACAAAAAGACATCCAACATTATGTACTTATAACAGTTCCCAAAAAAGTTAAGTCATACATTCATGAAGGTTAAATAGTATGTTCACCCAAGGCCAGTTTTTTCTATGGTTGATTACCTTAAGGGAGCCTTAAAGGACATTCAAATTTTTAGTTTTAAATTTTTTTTTTTTTTTAAATTAAAAAACAAAGATGTTTTATATATAAGGTTTCTGTTTTACTAAACTAAGTGCAGTTTTATTTTTCTAAATAAGAGAGAAGAATTATATTAACAACGAACCAAAAAGTACAGTGAGAGAAGATCAAGATGTCCTCCCAAGAAGAAAATGAAATACAACTGGAAATAATTACATAAAATCTTCCAGCCAATCCTAACAAGATCAGGCAGCGGCAAGCCCCTAAAGAACCTGTAAGAAGGGACCCATAGACAGGCCGAAAGGACTTCTCCATTCCACCACAAAACAGGAGAAGCTATGTGATTATTGAAGATTCTTGTATTCCTTTTGACTCATAAGATCTACAAAATAGCTAACACTGCACTATGGCAACACATCACGTACATATGAGGGTTAAGACTCTCATAAGGTCTTATCTGAAGCGAATCATGCATGTGTTAATGTTCAAAGTCATAGTCCAAATAAAGGGCCGAATCTTAATGAAACTCTAGCCATCCAAACAATGTGGTTTCAAGGAAAAAAAAAATGGTTGTATTAGATTTGAGAAGATGTAGAAAAATGATTTAGTGCAAAAAAGTCATGATGGAATGCCCTCCCACGAACTCTTGTCTCCCGTAAATGCTTTTGATTAAAGGCATTCAAGTTTAACTATTTCTCCTTTACTTTTTCTCTCTTCATATACTATTGTTCAAGAGCTCCAATAATGAAATCACAAGTCCACCCTTGTGGCTTGGCTCAGTTGTAAAGGGTTGGGATGGAATAAGGGAGATTCAGGTTTAAATCTTGCCATTCAAAAAAGAAAAGAGGAAAGGTAAGGAAGAAATCCCAAATCTTTCGAAGTCAAGCTGAGGCATGTTAAAAATATCAGTCTAAAATCGAGAAACAGTCATTTTGAGTTCTAAAATGGAATTTACATAATTTTTACCCTCATCGGTGTGCTTATGTTGGAAATTGTTGTGCGATGATCTTTACTCAATTTTCACACCCGCTAAATATGCTTGAAGTGCATTAATCCAAAATCATCCCTTTATTCTTCTGTTTGCTTTACCAACTTCTTAATCTATGCTTGAATGTGTGTTTGTGTGGATGAGTGGCTGAAATGTGCATGCTAAGGTGGATAAGTGGTATGACATTAAAGGATAAATCAAGAAATGAACATATTCACAATAAGTTAGGCATAGCACCAATAGAAGATAAGGGAGGGTCGGTTTAGATGGCCTGGGTGTTTGAAACGTAGATCAAATAGTGCATCAGTGAGGAAGTGTGAGCTAGTCATTGAACATGGTACTAGAAAAGAAAGGGGTAGAACTAAAATAGCTTGGAATGAGATAGTGAGGAAGCATTTAATAGCTCTTAAGTTAATCAAAGAAAATACTCTTGATTGCATGAATTGGCAGAAAAGGATTCATGTAGCCAACCCCCACATAGTGGGACTTAGTGCTTGTTGTTGTTGTACTTGAGTATAGTACCCAACAATGTACACCTAAGGAGTTTAGTGCTCCATGTCCCGTCTTCAGTGAACAAAACCCCAATTTTTAAAGTGAGATAGGCTCATCAAGTTCACATAAATGGTTGAGAACTAATGTCGTTTTATTTAATATTTTCCTTTTCTGATTTTTAGAAGCCAATACCAGACTTTGACTGATTGAAGTTTCCTAGTAGTCTGGATTCTGGATTTTAGAGTTAGAATCCTGAGCATACCTGTATTCCATCTCTTCCTTTTTCTTTTTCTTTTTTCTTTTATTTTTTTTGGGAGGGGGGTTGGGAGGGGAAAGAGGGGAGGTGCTGGATTCTGTGCATGGATTTTTGTGACCTGTATTTGCCTTTACAAGATAATTTTTCATAATTGTAGCAATAAATCATTCCTTTATTTATTATTTCTGTAGAATATAAATTTCATGAGGATGTTAAAACTTAGATTCTTTTAGAGTTACAACTGATTTTGTAGGATGTTAAAACTCAAATTCTTTTAGAGTTACAACTGATTTTGTTTTTCTAAAATAAGAATTGGGAAAAAGAAAAATTGTAGAACACAAAAGCTCATCCCTGTTGGTTTGTGTTGAAAAACTATGAAACCCAAGAGAAAGGAAACAATTTTTTTAGCCACCAAAAAACCATTTGAACCTCTTGCAAATCAGTGAGGATGTAATCTACAGAAAATAATAGACTATTCTCACATTATTCATTTGTTTATTCATATATATATATATATATATATATATATTTGTTGACCATGATTTGGATGGTTGAACAATTTGACTAGGTTCGCAAATGAAGTGTGAATGGCTCAAGCTCAAATTATAGTAGGCTTGAACCAAGCTCAAGCTTGATTTTGGGCTTCTTAGGCTTAACATGCCTGAGCTCGAACAAATTAAAATTCCCGCTCTATGGGTTTATCGGACCTATATATACGATTAAGCAAGAGTTCAAATTTGTCAGCCTCGAATCAAGCTTGAGCTCAAGAAGACAATAAAGCCCAAGTTCTTTTTGATCAAACGGAATTTGAACATCCAAAAGCTCAGGTCAGCTCAGAATGAATCAGCCTCCTTTTTGTTTTCTGCTGGTCTTTGTTGAAAACCACTGTTTAGTGTTTTACATCATTAGCAAACGTGTGCCTCTTCATTTATATAAACAGATAAAACATTCAAACCAGGTCCTTTGTCAGTGTTTCCATTCATATGTTTACTAGGCCAATCTCCATGACTGTCATGTCTTAATTATCATTACTCAAAACTCTTTATTTGAGTTTCTTTGACCCTCATTTAAAATAAATAATTAGAATTCTTCTGATTTTTTAGTATTATTACCATATGTACAAGAGCAGAAGTTGAAGTGTCACGTTTAGATTCAAAGTAGTCTAATAAATTTTCTTTTATGTTGATTGGTTCTTTTATGTTTTTTCTTTTTCAAATTGTGATTGCTGGATCTTGGAGTGATATTGGTACGAAATGGTAGCTACTTCCAAATTTGTGGTAGTCTTATCATGCTGAAAATGTTGTCAGGGGATGCAGCACTGGAAAACTGCCACCTCGCACAAGCCGCTCCAATGTGGTTGATTTATTTCAGTCGTCGAGGTCAAAGTCACCCAAAGGGAAGGTTTCTCCGGCCATGAGCACATTGCAGAATTATTATGGTCTTGAAACCCCGAAAAAGAACGGTGTGCCTGAAGGCACAGAGATGGCAGTTTACAGGTTGGAGACTTCACATTTCTCTGATGATGGATTGCTACCCAAACCTTCGCCCATTTCTTACCCACTTCTACCCCGCCCTCACAATTATGGGAACAAAACTAATGGTATATTGCTGGAGAACGGTGCAGTGGCTGAGAATTTGCCTATTGCAGAAGCTGGAGATGGAGAGGGTGAAAGATCCAACGAGAAGTCCATCCGTAGACGGCAGAAAGCCGAAGCTGATTCTCTGGCAGGCACACCAGAAAGACTGTTGAAAGTAGAGAATGGTGGGGTGCGTAGTGGTTTTTCAGCAATAACTGGAAAGGGTTTGGCCTTAAGACCGAAATTGGCCAGCCGAGCAGCATCGGTTGCTGACATTGAGGCGGGAAGTTTGATTTTGGCAGACATGGGAGCTTCTACAATGGCCAATGGACATGATGGGGTACGCAAATCATCAAGCACGTCAAGCCTGCAAGAGCAGGATCCCAATAGTTCATCTTCTGTTTGGCCAACGTCCAAATGGAACTTGAAACCAGACCTGCAAGCGCTTTCCAGTGCAGCCATAATCTTTGATGGGTTGCCAAAGCCTGGTCGCTGGAATAAAGCTGCTCGTGATTAGCTTAATTAGGTTCCCTTTGCTTATTCACACAATTCAATTCGTTTCTTCACCTTCATTTCCATGGATTTGTCAACTGACACTACACAAGCAAATGCCGTAATATATATTTGATTCCAAGGAAAGAACAACTGGAAAAGAAAATATAAAGGAAGACGTGATCCATCATTCTTTTCAAGTATATGAAGATTGTATCCACGCACACAGAACAGAGCTCCATAAGAAAGTGCAAAAAGGTGTTACTGATTTCTTTCTATCTTATAAATTCTTTGCTCTTTTTTATTTTTCTTTTTTGGAAAAAAAGTGGTGGTCTCTAATGGATATAGGCCAATATTTAGATAATCTTATTTATTGTATAATCGGCAGGCATGCATCAGCCCAATTGGTTGGCTGTAGGGAGTGTTTATAGGTCTGGCCAATTTGATCTGACCCAATTCACACTGCTTATGAAAAATGGTTTCAAAAGTATTTGGTTGAATTTAATCCCATATAAACTGAATATGTGAGGCAGATAACAGATTAAGGGCGCGATCCACTCAACCTAACCCAAACCAAATATAGCGGTAGAAAAAGTAGATCAAGTAAAGTGAGAGAAGGATGAACATTGTATATTATAGTGCATTAGAAAACAAGTTCTTTTAAGTTTTTCAAAAAATAAAAGAAACACAAACAACGATAAATAATTAGGAGTTTGTTTAGCATTATTTTAATTTTTTGTTTTCCAACTTTGTTTTTGGACATTGACATTAAAAAAGCATATTATGACGGGTGCTTGTTTACTTCACCAATTTTCTATTGTTGGTTGTCACATGTTCTGGAGAAAAATGAAAACTAAATTTTATATTTTTCGGCTATTTTTGGAAATTTGCCGGTAGCATACTTTAATATCTAGAATTAATGTTTTCAACTATTTTGGCAATCTATTGTTATAATACTTTAGTATCTAGAAAAAAAACTTTGTGAATTAAATCATTAAATTGTACATAATATTTATTAAGATTAAAAAAATGACCATGTGTCGTGAGGTTTGTGTAGAAAGTGTTGGGTCTACGTAATCCATTTATATAAATTTATGCTTAGTTTTGCTCCAAAACTCATCAATTGTGAAGAAGTCTCATGCAACACTCCACTATTCGTTGTCACTATTGGTTGCAGGTGTGCATGTCTATGGTTCGCATATTGCTATTGCACCATAATATTTTTTGAAAAATAAAGAGATTTTGTCAACTAATTTATATCTATCAATGCTTATGCGAAAGAAGCACTTAATAAATTAATGTTGTCCTAATTTGGTTGGTTGCTGGTGTTGGTTTTTTTGTAATTTCACTTTTATTTTATCTTATAACCACGATATTCTTTCACCAAAAATAAGAGTATATTAGTAAATAAATGGATGTGCCACCCTCTTTTCTTAAAAAAAAAAAAAAAAAATTAAGACAACAAGCATTGGTGATGCCTTCAAGAAAGTTGACAACGTCCTTACTTACTTTAGACCAAGAGTTAAACATATAGGAATCAATAATGATCAAAGGAAAGGAAAACTTGTCAAAGAAACACTTAATAAATAAAGAGAACAACCATTAGAGACGCCTTCAATGTTTGTAGATGCATTCAAGAAAGTTGACAATGTGGTCATTCCGGTTGGGAATATGTTATTTAACGCTAATAAATAAACGCAAAATGACCGTAAGAAACCCCTTTTAACATAATTGAATTGGTAGCAGGAGAAAGAGGAATCTTAAGACTTGAAAAACAAGCTCATTTTAGAAAACAAGCTTGATGTATTGAATTTCTATACTAGTTTTGTCATACTTTCACTTTTATTTTTATGCTAGTTTATGATTAATTTTATTATTTATTAGATTTTTTATTTAATTTGTTTTTGTTTAGAATTAAATAAATTAAAGGACTCATGGGAATTAAGGAGGACACTTTCCTTTTCAATCATTTGTGTTCCATTAGCTCCCCTGTACTGGTCATCCACATCGTAATCTATCATTCCAATGTATGGCTGAAACAACATCCCCCTAAATTTGTTCAAATATAGAGCATTTGTAATTTGCGATAGTCCACAATATGCATGTGGATGAGGAGATTCTAAAATTTGACCATGTATATATTAAGGCATGAACTCTATGGATCCAAGGCAATGTGGATACCATAATCATCATTAATGGTAACAGACCTAAAAATAACTATGTCTTCTACCCCCTCATAGGATACCTCGCAATAACCTGCAATGTATATTGGTTCGCATTAATATGCAAAATTTTGTTTATATTATTGTATAATTTTCTTAACTTCCACTTCTTCCAATTCAAATTGCTCTCATTTTTTGAGTATTGTAATCTACCCACTTCACTCCTATGATCATTTACCTACCCATATGAGAACACCGTTTGAGCTTCCTATCATTTAGAAGCGCACTCTAGAAATAAATAAATAAATACCTACAAGAAACACATAACCCTAAATTTTAGACGTAATATGAAATAAATGTTTTATCTAAATATGAAAATGTTTCTAGCATGTACACACTTACCACACATATTGCCCAAGGTTGCTGTCTTTCACTCTCTCCCCCCACCCCCCCTCTCTTCTTTCTCAGATTTCCAAAATTGCTCAAATATTTTAGTTATTTCTGTAGTGATAATAGGTGGAGTTGGTCACCAAGGAAAGGGAATTGTAAGAGAAGATAATGTCTAAACACTCGATCATAGTGGACAGCTATGAGGAGAAGTTTGGGGAATAGGGATCTTGAGAATCAAATTGCTTCTTAATAGAAGAAGCTCACAACCTTGAGATAGGAGGTTGATGATATTCTTGAGTTCATTTGCTATATTTATGAATTTTTATTTAATAAAGTTATTGTCATCCAAAACAAGTTGACAGTCGTTTGCTATAGTGTTTGAAATAGTTTTTGGTTTATTATGATTTATTGATTCACTTAAAATATCTCCATACAAAAACTATCAATGGAAAAATAAGACTGTTGAATAAGAAACCCTAATAATTTCACGATAAGGACAACTTTTTTATCTCTAAAGGCTAGACTTACGATAGCCAATAATATAATAAGATAATATTCTATTGCCATTTTGTGTACAACTTAATAAGTTTCTTGAATATTGTTAAATCTAATTTAGATAACATATGCAATTATTGTCGCGACGTCTCGACTTGTGAGAGTGGAGGTGCCTCGAGGAGGCGAGGGTGATAAAAATGTGATTTATTTTTGGAAAAATTTGGATTTGAAGTCACCACTAACCTATTTTTCTTGGTGCGATTAAAACACATGATTACTACTCAATTAAAAATAGTATCGGTCTGCATATACCGAAATTGTGATCGAGAGTTCGGTTATGCTAGGAGAATGTATTTGCAACCCCTACATACCCGTTCTACGAACGCTAGCTAATTAACTAAAAATTATCCCTAAATTGAATTTTAATGACCTTTAAATTTACTCACTTTTCAAATAAACAAATAAATTAAAAAATATACACAATTAATAGAATATAATCAAAACAAGGTGTGATTTAGGAATGTCTAATAAGACCCCTAAAAGAGGAGATGTCGTTAGAAAAACCCCCCTCAAAGCTAATACAGGTGAGGCTTGAAATGCCCATTGCCATTTTTATAATTGTAGGGATATACCCACACAAAAATACATAATACTATAATATAAACATGATAATAAACGTAATAATAATATAAACATAATAATAAATACAAAATACTAATCATATAATAATAATAATAATAATAACTAAAATATTACACATAATAATATATATTAAAATATTAAGAATACCACAATACATAATACTAAATATAAACATATAATATAAACTAAAATATTAAAAATACCACAATACATAATAATAATAATAATAATAATAATAATAATAATAATAATAACAAAAAATATATACCATAATAAGTAATACCATATATATACTAAAATACTAAAAATACCATAATAAGTACCGTTTTATATACTTGAGGACCCTCATTCCAGCCTTCCAGTGAATCTCTCGTGGCTTATTTGCAAATCTACTCAGAATACCAACTGCAAAACCGATATTGTGCCTTGTGTTGCACAGGTACACCAAACTCTCAATTAGGCTTCTGTACCTCTTTGTATCAACAAGTGGAGAGGGGTCTTCAACGAAGAGCTTAATGTTTACTTTCATTGGAGTAACCACTGGAGTGCATTCTGCCATCCCAAATGCCTTCAAAAACTCTTGAGCATATTGTTGCTGAGAAATAAAGATTTCTCCTAGATGGTACTACACTTCAATGCCTAAGAAGAAGTAGAGTAGCCCCCAGTCTATCATCTCGAATTCTGAGCATAGGCCTTCACGGATGTTGTTGATCTTCTCCTTGTGGTCAACTGTAAGCACAAGATCATCTACATATGGTACAATTATTACATACATCACATTCTCCTTCATTACATATAAATTTGCATCAGAGGTACTTCTACAAAATCCATAATTGGTGAAGAAAGAATCAATCCTTTGTTACCAAGCTCTGGGGGCTTGTTTCAGCCCATACAAGGCTTTCTTCAACTTGCACACTTTGTTGTCTGAATTTGGTAATTCAAATCTAGGTGGTTGCATCACATAAACCTCATCTTTAAGATGACCATTGAGGAATGCAGACTTCACCTCCATTTGAAATAGCACCTAGCTTTTGTGTGCAGTAGTAGCCAAAACCAGACGGATTGTTTCCATGCGAGCTATTGGTGCAAAGATTTCACTAACATCAAAACCTTCCACCTAAGAAAATCCTTATACAACAAGGCGTGCTTTGTACTTCTCTAAAGTACCATCAGCTTTATATTTTACCTTCCATATCCACTTCGTGCTGATTACCTTCCTATGAGGGGGACGATCCGCAATCTCCTAAGTATCATTTTTCATGATACTTTCATATTAGTCGTTCTCCGTTTCAGATCAGCCAATGCTTCATCTAGGCTACTTGGTTCCTTAATTGTACTGATTATATTAGCCATTAAGGCCATATTTACCTAGTGTTCTGCTGATCGTTGTTGTTCCTCTATTCTCTTCGATCATCCAGGTCCATCAGGTTGTGAACTTTGATTCATAGGTTCTGGATTGCCTTCGTCAAAAAGCTATTGTACCCACCTGGGGTGTGGTTTTGAATAGGTGCTATTGGTACAACAGGCTGGTTTTGAATTTCTTCATCATTCACCTCAATCTACTACTCTGAGTGAGGCACATGGGGGTTACTTTATCGGTTGATGATAAAGTGGGCTGATCTCTATCTCCCACTAAGTGTGGTCCTTCATCAAATACCACACTCAGCTTGTGATGATCTTTTTTTCCTCTACATCATATAGACGATATGCCTTTGATTCTGTACTGTATCCTAAGAAGATGCACTTTCGACTCTTGTCATCTAACTTCCTTCAACTATCATCTGGGACATGAACAAAACATCTGCAACCAAATGTTCTAAGATGAGAAACAGAGGGTTTCTTACGAGAGTAAGTCTCATGAGGTGTTTTGTTCCCTAAAGCTTTAGTGAAGCATCGGTTGAGGATATACACAATTGTATTAACAGCTTCTTCCCAAAACGATTTTGGAAGGTCTTGTGCCTTCATCATTGCTCTGGCCATCTCCATCACAATGCGATTTCACCATTCCACAATGTCATTATGTTGTGGAGTTTTTGGTGTCCACAATTGGCGCTTGATGTCAAATGCATTGCAATAATTTTTGAACTCCCCTAATGTGAACTCGCCTCCTCGATCTGTTCAAAGTTTCTTAAACTACAAACTTGTCTCATTTTCAAAAAGTTTATGCCAGAATTCAAATTTTACAAAAGCTTCAGCCTTATCACAAAGAAAGTACACCCATATCTTTCTACTATATCCGTTGACTGACAGCATAAAATAGAAAGATCCTCCTAGTGCAGGAGTAGTCATTTTATCACAGAGATCTGCATGTACCAACTCTAGTGGAAGCTTTGATTTGTTGTTGCTCTCTTGTGGAAATGACATATGATGTTGCTTGCCCAGCATGCAAGCTTCACAAGGCTCTGCAACATCAACTACTATAAGCAAATCAACCACCATTTCCTTTCTCTGCATCTCCTTCAAAACTGCATAGGAGATGTGTCCAAACCTTTCATGCCAAAATCTGCTTGTTGTATCTCTAGTTGTTGCGGCAAGTGCCACAAACTCATACAGGTTATTCTTTCGAATACCTTCGCCCACAATGTTGCCATTTCTATCAATGATCTCAGCTCTTTTTTTTTTCATAAATCGTACTTCATAGTCACAGTTAGTAATAGCAACTACAAATAAAATATTCCTCTTAATGTGAGGAAAATAAAGGACATCTGAAAGAGTTTTACCTTGGCCATTCATGGTTTTTAAGAAAATGGATCAAGTGCCCTCTACTGGACACTTTGCATTATTTTCGACAATCACATTCATAGGTTCATGTAGAGACTTAAGGGAACCATGCCAGTCCTTTTTTCTGGTTATGTGTCGGGAAGCTCCATTATCAAGTACCCATGAGCAATCTCCTAGAACTATTTGAGTAGTTGAGCACATTTCTTCTGTAACCCTGAAAAGATCTAATTCTAGTTCAACACAATTTGCTACCTGTCTAACACTCCACGTAGGCTTCAACGTGTCGTTATTTTCATCGTGGATATGCTTTCTACAATCCTTGGTTGCATACCCCTTTTTGCTGTAGTAGTAGCATGTACCAGAAAATCTCTTATTGTTCTTTCCTTTCTTCTTTTCAACATTATTGTCCTTGCCTTTGACCTGCACGGTGAAAACACTACTGCTTTCATTTTCTCTAGTTCTCAGCTTCATCTCCTCCTTTAGCAGTAAAGCACAGAATTCCTCAAAGGTTAGTGCAGGAGTTCTAATCTGTGTGTTAAGAGCAGTTACCAGACTGTCATATTTTGATGGCAGCACTCGAATACATCTTTGAGCTAACTCCTCACTGGTCTTTGCTATGCCCACTGCCACCATCTAATCACACAAATTTTTTATTCCGGTGATGAATACTTCTACCAATTCTCCGTCATGTAGCTTTCTGCAGCAAGTTGATTCTCCAAGTTCTGAATGCGTGTCTAGTTAATTATTTTCATATTAATTCTTCAAACCATTCCAAGAATCTATAGCCTTGGATGTATGCTGGATCAACGTATGTACAGAATCGGATACACTTGTGACAATAGCACAAAGTGCATTTGCATTCCTACTCTTCCATGCTTTGACGAGGGCAACATATGGAAGGATGATAACCTTAAGATTGGTGGGATCAAGCGTGCCAATTAGTTATGGATCCATACCTTGAGTTGTATCAAGTAGTTCATATGAATCTAGAATAGAACTCATCTTGAACTTCCACAAAGTGTAGTTCATGTCATCTAGCTTTCCTTCTGGAATGCTAGTGGATGTATCTAAAGTGCTGGTAGAGATGCAGTAGCTGAAGATGAAGTTCCCGCCATTCCAACGTCTCAACAATTATAGTTGTTTCCTTCTTAGTAGCCTTCAGCTCTGATACCATGTAGAATAACAACACCAAGATCTGTTTTGAAGAAACGATTGAAGAGATTACACAAAGTTTTATTACAACAATCAAATTACAAAAATATATCCAACCATGCACTCACTAAATGAGCTTCAATGGCGAAAGGACAACAAATAGAAAAATAAAAGATGACACAATCTTGTAGTTGAGATGTGTGTAGTGCTCCGATTGGGGGGGGGGGGGATCTTATTTATAGCCCCTGGTCCATGGAAGAAGCACATGGGTGGCTCACCTACCATGGTAGGTGGTGGTAGCTCACCTACCATGGTCGAATTTGACATTAGTGGTCATCTTTGACATTAGTGGCTGACTTTGACATTAGTGGCTGTCTTTGACATTAGTGGTCGTATTTGACATTAGTGGCCGTCTTTGACATACCATGCCCACCGTTCACACTGGATAGGCCATACCGTCTCAAAGGGGTGTTGCCCCTGTACCCCCCACCGGGGGCACTGCTCTCGGACCCCCGTGTCTTGGAAGGGAACGTCTTCTGTCTTCGTAGTACCATTGTGGTCTATTGCTTTGACCTTATCTAAACCATACGTTAGGTAAGTGCACCAATTAACTCATGGGAGGTAGGCATTGCACATATATACACCAACATACATAGCATCATTCATTTACATTTGTCTCCTTTTACAGTGTTTCTGTATCACTCTTTTCATCCCTTTCATGCCTCTTCACCTCCCCTTTCAAATTGAGAAGCAAGAAGCTTGGCCTTTTCCATGTACCATAGTGTTGAAGGTCCATGGTACAATCCTTGGTGGCATTGTCTACAGCTGAATCTGAATACATGGTAGTTGCCGAAGTTACAAAGGAAGCTTTATGGCTTATTGGTTTGGTGAAAAAGTTGGGTATACAACAAAGTGGAGTTATGCTACGTTGTGATAGTCAAAGCGCTATCTACATAGCGAAGAATTAAGTATACCATGCTAGAACCAAATATATTGATGTAAGGTTCCATAGGGTCTGGGAATTGATTACTTCAGGTGAACTTGTATTGGAGAAGGTTTACACATCTGAAAACGCAGCGGACATTTTGACAATACCGGTTATTTCTAAAAAGTTCAAGCATTGCTTGAACTTACTTCATGTCTCCAAGTGCTAGAAGAAAGACGGACCCAAACCTAATGTTCCAAGGTCAAGGTGGAACAACGAGCTATTTTTTCGGGTTCTTCTAAGGGGCGTATACTCGCCAAGGTGGACATTGTTGTGTTTTTGTGACTCATATACTTGATGAACTGCATAAACAAGGAAGAACACATGGTTGAAATTCACTTGGGCTGAGGAGCAGCAGCAAACAATCAACTATTTGGCTGAAACAATCGACGATTTGCTCTAGAATTTAGACAATTTACATTATGTCTGAAACAATCGACAGTTTGACTTGGGGCAACGAGGTTGATTTCAAAATTTAAATGTGAACGTTAAGTTGGTTGGGTGTTTAGAAGGAAACCACTGAAGTGTTTGTAAATGTACCATTCTAGGTATATTCTGAGAGTGGAAGATCATTGTGAATTGTATTGTATTGTGTTCTTTGACATTCTCATAGTGAAAACCTTTGTCGATTGCTCTCATGGAAGTAAGCATTGCCGAACCACATAAATATTTGCGTTGTTGTTCTTACTTTCATATATATTGCATGTGTGTTCCATATTTGTTCTTCATTATTGCTGCATTTAATTTCTGTTGTGCAATTTCGAGTTCATTCACAACAAAACTTTTATAACTTGTTGCATATATTTTGTAACTATTGTTTCACATTTTTAATGGAAAGGAAGTTTGAAATAATTTTATGTTTATATTGGTTGATTTGGTTGAACATACTCTAGCCCAACATAGACATTGCCTAGCATATACTCAACCTTATCTTGTCTAATACAGAAATTTAATGTAGAGACGAGTAAAAATCTACTTAGGCTAGCATAATACCTAAGTTAAATAGTGAGACGTGCAAGTGCTCATGTCATGCATGACCATTCAAATATCAAATATTGCAAATATATATAAGTGCTCATGTCATGCCACTTAACCTAGGTAGAAGCATATAACAGTGAGATGTGCAAGTGCTCATGTATATTTGCAAGATTTGATATTTGAATGGTCATGCATGACATGAGCGCTTGCACGTCTCACTGTTGTATGCTTCTACCTAGGTTAAGTGGCCATATGAAAAATAAATTATAAAATACAATATTTCAAGTGAAAAATAACAAATTTATCAAACGTGAATAAAATAGAAAAATACAATGTTTAGTCAAATAAATTAAGATATTAATACCAACTAATGGGAAAATTCTCTAATTAAAGATCTCTTGTATTTTTAAACATATAAGGGTGCAATGTCATTTTCAAAACAAAGGTGGTTTGTTAAAGTTAGAAATTTTGGAGAACCTGAAATGATAGTAATCTCACAGCTAATTTTTTGAAAAATACATGAAATTGAATACAAATTAAAACATGGATAATGAAATTTACACAAATAATTCATCAATTAAACATTGAAATATACACGAAATTGAATGAAAGTCCTAACCTAAAAAATTTAGGGTTCCATGGATATAACTTTCAAATCACCAAATATGCTTCAAATCACCAAATACAAAAGCACAAGTATACAAATAGCACCTCCAACTAACAAGAATTTTAACTCAAATTTGTAAATGCAACAAGAAATTAGGAAAGAAATTAAGATTTGAGAAGGAATTAGTCAAGAAAAATACCTCATTTGTACTGCTTAAATAATAGTGTTCAAATTATTCACCAATGGTTACCTGCATTGTTTTTCTCGCTGCTGCTGCTGCTTTGCCTCTCTTTCATGTGTGCATCTACTGATGGGGAGGAGGACGAAGATAAGTTGGTCAAAACTCGCTAGATGAAGCAACGAGAATTGGCTTTTGAAAAATCGATGGACCAAGTAGTGAGTTTTGGTTGCCATGTCATCAAATTGTCTCACGCTCCAACACATACGTCATACAAAACACCATCTAGTGAGTTTTAGTAACACATCAATTTGAAAAAAAAAAAAAAAAGGATTCAATGCATGTGATTTAGTTCCAATAAAATAATATTAACTTAGGAAAAAACTCAAAAATTTGGGTTATAATTAAAAGTAGGGCAAAAGACATAATCTCCTCAGAGGTTTGAAAAAAAAAAAACAAGAATCTTCCTTGAGATTTCAAAAAATTCAAAGACTTTTTTTGTTATTTTAAAAGTCCCATGAAGCTCCCTCAATGTTTTATTTTGAGACACTTGCACCCTTAAAATATTTCAAAGGAAGTCTGTGAGATTGTTGAAATTTAAGAAATATTCATGAAATTTTTTTGAAGTGCCAGTGAATGTTTTATCTTTTTACCAAACCTAAGAGGAGGTAAAAGTTTTTTACCCTTAGAAATAGAAGATAACTCTTTTTTCTTTTAGGCAAAGCTTTTAACAAATAAAACTAGTACTTCAGTATAAGGGGATTCTCTATTTGATGTCCTCTTTCAAAAATGTCAAATTTATTTTTATAACTACCAATGATTATTCCAAAATACTCTTTTAACTATCCACAATTATCTTAAAATATCCTTATTATAATGACAAATTTATCCCTACAACTATTCATAATTATCTCAAAATACCCTTATAGCTATTTACAATTATTCCAAAATAACTTTATATTATTTAATTATTTATTATTTTCTCTAATATATAAAGGAAATCTCCCTTTTAGTGTCTTCTTTAAAAAATATCAAATCTATCTCTTATAACTTCCAATGATTATTTCAAAATACTCCTTTCACTATCTACAATTATTTTAAAATATCCTTATAATTATATTAAATTTATTATTTTAAATACTTATAATAATTTCAAAATATTCTTATAAAATTATCTCAAAATAATTTTATATTATTTAATTATTTATCATGGCTAGTTGCTTTTATGCTGACGAAAAGCAACGGTGCTGAAACTTAACTATCGAAGATTCACGGCATTCCCCTACAAACACCCAAGGAGTAGCTGAGTGCTTTGTAGTTTTTATACATGTTCGATTCGGGTTCGATCTCTTGCTGTTAGAAACCCTAATTTCAGCATTTGAAATCCTCTGTTTGTAGCGAAACCTATGATCTGTGTGCTTCTTGCATGTTCGTTGTTGGGTGAACGTGGCGAAGCTTCCGTGTGATAGAATGGAGGGAATGACGTGAAGCTTAGAGTTTATTTGTCGTATATGGCATTGATAATTGCTCATTTGCAGCGGATTATTCCTCCCGCGGGTTATGCTCACAATGTGGAGCACAATTCCTGGGGTTTGGGCAGTGTTGGGGTTCATCATCTCTCGGAAACAGTCCATAGAAGATGCAACCCTGGGGTTTCAATTGCGTCGCATTCGAGAGCCATCGAAATAGCTTCTGTGGACCGACGAGGAGCCCGTCCTGTTGCTGATTTGCATTGCAGTGTTGAGAATGGCAACGCTTGCTCTGCCATTGAAATTCCTATTACTTGTTACCAGGTTTTTTTTTTTAATGTGTTAATTAATTAGCTTATGATGTAATGGTTGTTAGAAGTGCGCATGTCGTGGTATGTGGTAATCTAGTTAATATTTGTGCAATAAGATTTTTTTAAAAGGCAATTCGTACAATGTGATTATTGTTCTATTTAAGTTGCCTGATCAGTCTTATCTCTCAGCCTTGCTGAGAATGGTAAAATCATATTTCTATGCCTTAATTTTGTTTGGATGGGAAGTGTTGTGTTTGGTGGTTCATTTCTTGGAATGATTGACATACACAAGGAGAAGGACATAGTTAATATCAACATTCTGGGGAAATCCGTCGACGGTTTCAAAACCATTGACCGTTTCACTAAAATTTCAGAAATCTCAAAAATCTGCTCCCAATATTTTATTCCGTTGACGGTTTTGTTTTGGGCTGCGGGGGTGAATTCAAAATTTGAATTTGAATGTTAAGTCGGTTGGGTTTTGTGGGGAAACCTCCAAAGGGAACTTTATATATACACTTGTTTGAGTATTGAAATATAGAAGATCATTGTAATACCATTGTATTGTGAACTTTGAGAATTTCATAGTGAAACTTTTGCCGATTGCTCCCGTGGATGTAGGCTTTGCCGAACTACGTAAATAATTGTGTGCATTCTTATTGCTTTTAGATATACTGCATGTGTGTGAATTATATTTTGGTTCTTCATTGTTTGTTGCGTTTATATTTCGCTGTGCAATCCTGAATTCATAGTTTTTTTTACAACAATTGGTATCAGAGTGTTGTTGTCGTGGCATTAGGTACTTCTTCTGAAAGGTTTGATGTTGTCAAATTTGATGGAACTGGAAACTTCAGTTTGTGGCAGAGGAGAGTGAAGGATTTTCTTGTGCAGTAAGGGATGGTGAAGGCTTTGTATGGTGTTCAATCGGAAGATATGGATGAGCTAAATTGGAGAGAATTGGAGGCAAAGGTCGTTTCCACAATACCTTTGTGTTTGGCCGACGAAATACTCTGTCATGTGATGGAGGAGGATTCTCCAGCGGCTGTGTGGCAAAAGTTTGAAAGCTGGTACATGTCCAAATCACTTTCTAATAAACTATTTCTTAAGTAGTGTCTTTATTGGCTTAAGATGGTTGAAGGTTCGAACTTAAATCAACACATCAATGCATTTAATTAAATCATAAGTGATTTAATGCGTGTTGATGTTAAGTTTGAAGAAGATGATAAGACTTTGATGTTACTAAATTCCTTGCCATCAACTCATAGTCATACTTATGAAAATTTGGTTACCACTCTCACATAGGGAAAAGAGACTCTTAATTTAGAAGAGGTGACAAGTGTCTTGTTGAATTTTCATTAAAGGCTAAAAATCTATGATGAAAACTCACATGGAGAAGGACTTGTGGTGAAAGGTAACTATGAGCGTGGGAAAGGAAAATTCAAAAGTGGATCAAGTCAAAAATCACGTACTCAATCCAAGAAGAAAAAGGATATCTGGTGTTATAAGTGTGGTAAAAATAGGCACGTTAAACCGGAGTGCCCGGATTGGAAGAAAGGAAAAGCCGAAAAGCATGAAGGGACTTTAAAATCAGTGAATGTGGTTCAAGAAAAAAATTCAGTTTGCAGTGATGGTGATGTACTTTCAGTTTCATCGGGGTCGGATCACCTTACGGACTCATGGATTCTAGACTCGACATGTTCTTACCATATGACTCCAAAGAAGGAATGGTTCAGCACTTACAGGTTGGTAAATTCAGGTTCAATTCTTATGAGTAATAATGTTTCTTGTAAGATCATTGGCATTGGAAATGTTAAAATTAAAATGTTTGATGGTGCTGTGAAAATCTTGAGTAATGTAAGACACATACCGGAGTTACGGAAGAGTCTAATTTCACTTGACACTTTGGATTGTAATGGATTCAATTACAATTCCGAAGATGGGGTTATGAAATTATGGAAAGGTAATCTGACAGTGATGAAAGGGCAAAAGTTAGATGGAAATATTTACACGCTGCAGGGAACTACTGTTGTAGGTAGAGCTGTAGCCGTAAATACTGAATCTGATGAAACCATCTTGTGGCATATGCATCTCAGGCATATAGGGGAACATGGTATGAAGGAACTACACAAGAGGAAACTCTTGAAAGGTATGAAAACATGTAAGTTGGATTTTTACAAGATTTGTATTCTTGGGAAACAAAATAGGGCAAAATTCAAATCAACGATTTACAAAACGGAAGGTATTCTTGATTATGTACATTCTGATGTTTGGGGCTCGGTTAGAGTAGCAACAAGAGGTGGACATGTTTATTATGTGAGTTTTGTTGATGATTATTCACGGAAAGTCTAGGTGTACTTCATGTGACATAAGTCTGATACGTTTGCCAGGTTTAAGTTGTGGAAAGCTAAAGTGGAATACCAGACGGGGAGGAGAATCAAATGTCTAAGGTCAGACAATGGGACCGAGTACGCTAAATCTAGGTTCATGGAGTTTTGTGAGCAGCAGGGCATTTAGAGACACTTCATTGTTCACCGGAACTCTCAGCAAAATGGTGTGGCTGAAAGGATGAACCAAACTCTAGCTGAAAGGGTTCGGTGTCTTAGGCTTAATGTAGGGCTACCAAAGAACTTTTGGGCTGAGGCAGTTAGTATGTCTTGTATCTTGATAAACCACCAAGGGCATTACCAGAGGGGAAAGTGGCAGAAGAGGTATGGATGGGAAATGCAGTAGACTATTCCGAATTGAAGGTATTTGGTTGTCCAACCTATGTTCACATGTCTAGTGAGGAGAGATCGAAACTTGACACAAAGTCTAGACGTTGCATCTTTTTGTGATATCAAAAGAGTCTGGAGGGGTTCAAGCTGTGGGATCCAGTGGAAAACAAGGTAGTGATTAGACGATCAGTAGAAACGTAGTTTTCGATGAGAAGACTATGGTGAAGCGTACTCAAGATTATGATGAATAGAAATAGGAGCCAGAAAACTGGGGCAGAGATGAATATGTTTTGTAGGTAGAGTTGGAAGTTCAAGACAACGACAATGATCTTGGTCCTTTAGTTGCAGGGAGTTCTAGCTCGAGAAACCAGCAAGTTGACAATGTTCCTATACAGAGATCCAGACGCACTATCAAACCACCACCAAGGTATGGATTTGATGAGTTAGTATCTTATGCTTTTCTTACCAGTTGCAATGATCCAAGTACATTTCAAGAGGCAATGCACGACCAGGAGAAAAGTAGGTAGATAGGTGCAATG
Source organism: Malania oleifera (assembly GCF_029873635.1). NCBI lineage: Eukaryota > Viridiplantae > Streptophyta > Magnoliopsida > Santalales > Ximeniaceae > Malania > Malania oleifera. The sequence continues at coordinate 52,287,602 of NC_080422.1, read as the reverse complement.
ATTGAAGAAATGAAATCGCTGCATAAGAATCAAACTTGGGAGTTGGTGGAGCTTTCAGATGGGAAGAGGGCGATAGGTTGCCCATGGGCATATATGAAGAAGGAGCCAATTTCAGAAAACGAAAGAAAAAAATTCAAGGCACGGTTAGTGACAAAAGAGTACTCATAGAAAAAGGTGATAGATTATGATGAAATTTTTTTCACCTGTGGTTCGGCATACTTCTATCAGGATGGTGTTGGGGTTGGTAGCTCATTATGATCTGCATTTGGAACAAATGAATGGAAGACGACATTTCTTCATGGTAACTTAGAGGAACAAATTTATATGGTACAGCCGGAGGGATTCAGTGAACCAGGGAAAGAAAACTTAGTTTGCAAGTTGAAGAAATCTCTCTGCGGGTTGAAGCTGTCTCCAAGGCAATGGTACAAGAGATTTGATTCCTATATGATCAAAATTGGCTACAAGATATGTGAGTATGATTGTTTCGTGTATGTGAACAGACTTGATGATGATTCTTTTATTTTCTTGTTGTCGTATGTCGATGACATGTTAATAGTTGCTAAAGATTTAACTAAGGTAAATCAGTTAAAGGAACTATTGCATAAAGAGTTTGACATGAAAGATCTTGGTCTAGCCAAAAAGATATTTGGGATGGAGATTCGCCGGGATAGAACTATAGGGAAGTTGTGGTTATCTCAGGGCAGTTATGTGGTGAAGGTGTTGGAGAGGTTTAGCATGGTTGATGCAAAACTGGTATGTACACCTCTAGGCTCCAGCGAGTCATTTTAAATTGTCTACTGTAGATTGCCCAAGTACGGATGATGATATCCGAGACATGTCAAACGTCCCCTATGCTAGCGTCGTGGGGAGTTTAATGTATGTCATGATGTGAACAAGGCCAGACTTAGCACATGCAGTGCGTATGATGAATAAGTTTCTTTCTAATTCGGGTAGACAGTATTGGGAAGCTGTAAAATAGATTTTCAGATACTTACGGGGTACATCAGGTTTTGACATCATGTTCGGCAAGCAACAGGATAGTCCATCAATTGTAAGGTTTGTAGATGCTGATTATGTAAGGGATATAGATGACAGAAGGTCTACAACGGGTTGTGTCTTTACCCTTGTAGGATGACCTATATGTTGGAGATCCATGATACAATCTTTGGTGACATTGTCCACAACTGAATCTGAATATATGGCAATTTCTGAAGCGGCAAAGGAAGCTTTATGGTCTACTGGTTTGGTCAAAGAGTTGAGTATACAGTAAGGTGGAGTTGTGCTGCATTGTGACAGTTAGAGTGTCATTTACTGGGCAAAGAATCAAGTGTACCATGCTAGAACCAAGCATATTGATGTGAGGTTCCACAGGGTCCGGGAATTGATTACTTCAGGTGAACTTGTATTGGAGAAGGTTCATACATCTGAAAATGCAGCGGATACTTTGACAAAACTGGTTACTACTGAAAAATTCAAGCATTACTTGAACTAACTTCATGTCTCCAAGTGCTAGAAGGAAGACAGACACAACTTAACGTTCTAAGGTCAAGGTGGAGCATCGGGCTATGTTTTTCGAGTTCTCCTAAGGGGTAGAAATTCTCCAAGGTGGAGATTGTTATGTTTGGTGGCTCATTTCTTGGAATGGCTAACATACACAAGGAGAAAGACATAGTTAATATCAGCATTCTGGGGAAATCCGTCGACGGTTTTCTGAAACTATCGATGGTTTCACTGAAATTTCAGAAATCTCATAAATCTACTCTCGGTTTTTTATTTCGTCGACGGTTTTAGGAAAATCGTTGACGGTTTTGTTCTAGGCTGCGGGGCTGAATTCAAAATACACTTGTCTTAGTGTATTGAAAGATAGAAGATCATTGTAATACCATTGTATTGTGTACTTCGAGAATTTCATAGTGAAACCTTTGCCGATTGCTCCCGTGGATGTAGGCTTTGCCGAACCACGTAAATATTTGTGTGGATTCTTATTGCTTTTAGATATACTGCGTCTTTGTGAATTATATTTTGGTTCTTCATTGTTTGCTGCATTTCTATTCCGCTGTGCAATCCCGAATTCATAGGTTTTTTTTTTTTCATAACAGGAAGAAATTGAGAAAAACCGCAATATTCAATTTTCTTTGTTTTTACTTGGTTTCTGAAATTTTAAGAAACAAGGGAGAATCTATTCTATCCAGTAAAAAATGTAGAGTGATTGTTGTAAGCTTAGTAAAAATGTAAAATGTAAAATAATTGTTTTTCTCTCTTCCATAAATAATTAAAAACATGGGATCAATTACTTGTCCTCTATAGTCTATCCTCATGGCATCCACAGCGTGATGTAGAGTAACAAAATTCCTTAAATTTGCTCTTCCACAAGCTTATAATTTGGACACAGTTAATCTATGTTAATCTGACCACTTATGTTTGAACTACGGGTGAATGGAATCATCAGAGCTGATTTGTCCAAGTGTGCCTTGTTCAATTTTTTTTTAATTATAAATCTTGATAGATCTCCAAAAAAAAGAAGCCCTTATACCCTAAAATTTAACTTACTAGTAGCATCATTTGGTTTTCCAAGAGGGGTTGGATTCAAGGCGTACACATGCATTTTAGCGAAATACTCTTTTTTCACTCTCTTATGAATAATAATGTGATGCAGGGCAGCATCAAGGATCTGGAGCCATGAGAGAATGTGGGAGAGGAGAAAGGAATAAAAAAAAAAAAGGAAGAGGGAAGAGAGGAGATACAAGGGGGAATCACCTGTTCCCTTACCAATTCAAATTCAATAACCAACTTCTACATGGCTTTCACACACTATTAATAAGAAAGACAATAACACAAGAAATCACACATATACCCGTTAAATTACGTGAAACTACAAGCATACTCGTAAAATACACGAACATTGCAAACAAGCCCCTGAAATACATTATCCTACAACAAGCAAACTAAACACATATGATAGACAACTAATTAACTAAGCACATTTGGGTTTAGGACCCAATAATTCATTGACCCTATTCTTAGACATAGGCATCCAAACAGGGTCAAAATAATTTATCCAAATACCTGCTTCTCATCCTAAAACCTACATCAATTCCATCCTTTTGAAAAGAGCTCGATTCTGTTGAGTTGGGGAAAGTACCAAGGAGTCCATCACCATGAATAGGATCATCTCGCTTCATAAGAAAGGAACCGGAGGTACGCTTCAACTTGGTGATTGGAAGAGCTTGAGATGGCATCAACTTATACTTCTTGTTGATGTAGAGGGAATAAGAATTCTTATATCTATAATGCTTAACCTTTCTATTAAATGACCGCTGTCCACCAAAAAGATATGATAAATTTTGAGAGGGTCATTGCACTGTCTCCACAATTGACCTAATCTTGAAGGTAAGTAAGCAACACTTATGGACCTTCTAGTTGGTATTGTTCGCCCAAGCAATTTTGTAGGGATCAGGATGAGGTTCACCATCCAAATTTAACTTCCTTGCAGCTTCATCAAAAACTACCAGATATCACATTCATTGTTTCCACAATGGAATCTTGAAGATAAGTAAGCAATGATAATGGACCTTCAAGTTGTTATTGTTCACCCAAGCAATTTTGTATGGATCAAGATGAGGTTCAACTTCTAAAATCTAACCTCAGAAACTACATTTGCACAACTACTAGGATCTATAATACGAAGCTACTTTTGGGAAATCATGCTGATTTTGAAAGATGTTGGTTCACCTCCAATCATCTTTTTCTTCAACCTTTGTGTTAAGAGAGCTTATGTTGAAGTGCTAAACAAATTTTTTACATTGCCTTCACCATCTAAGTCACTTGGGATTTCTATTTCAACTTCAACTACTTGAGTGCCACGATTCTCATCATGGTCATCTTCTTTTTCTATAACATCCATGAATTGTAAATGTTGTGCACCTTAATACCCAAAACCTTGACATTTAAAACATTTGAGTGATGGTTGGCCTTTAAAAGTTGTTCCAGAATTTTCAGGAGTCTTCCAAGGGGTATTAGTCTTAACTCTATCAATATCTTGTCATCTTGCTTCAAATCAAAGAGTTGGAGGTGAACACGTTGTTGGTAATTGGGAGGTACAAATTGCTCCTGCACGACTTGCTTCATCTCTTCCCTTGCTGTAATCTGACCAAATATTCTGCTTCTAAAGATCTCCTATTGTTTGATCTACCAAATTCGAGCAGCTGCCTTCAATTTCGATTTAGTCAAATATGATTTTCTAGCCTCATTCATGTCATACTATTAGAAACAGCACTCCAAAGAATACCGCCAATCAATTCATCAGGAGAGCCATCACCATTAAAACCTGAGACTTTTGGTTTAATTCCCTTACTCAAATGATCATTTTGGCCTTCACGCTACTCAAAGTGTGAGGGGCATCTGCTATTCCACCTTCCTGTTTGGTAGGAAAATCCATGTGGCTTTTACCTAAGGCAGCAACTTTTCGGTTGTTAACCTATTCAAAGCATTGTTAATAATCTCTGAAGCAATTTCTATGTCTCGTACCCTATTGGACAATAATTCCATCTTTGCAGACACTTCAACATTGGTCATCATGTTGTAATTATATATCACCAAGGATGCTTAAACAATTTGCTAACAATCATCAATCTGTTCATGCAAACCACTAACTTCACTCTCAATTTCTTAAGAACAATCTTCAAGAAAAACAAACCCTTATAAACAACTTACAAGTGTTAGCAAATGGCAGCAATTTGGTCTGATTCTTGATATTGGCAATCAAATTTTTAGCCTTTCATATCAAATTATCGCACTTGCTCGTTTAATTTTCTCATGCACATTGTGGGCAGCAACTTTCCGGTGATGAAATTTGGGGTGAAGGGAGATCAGAGAATGGGGCACAGGTGGTGGCAGTGTGATGAGAGAAGTGCTGCAAGAAGTTAGGGATTTCGAAGGGCTGTCAGCTAGGAGATGTTTGGCCAGCACGTGGGGTTTCACACTTTCACTGGTGAGTGAACAGTAATGAAGTTGCAGGATGTGGGATTTTGTGGGGTTATGGTGGTGGAGGTGTTGTGAAATCTTCCAGGGAAAGGATGTTCAAAAAATGAGGACACAACTAGGATTTTTGAAGAAGTACAAAACTGCTGTTCGGCTTTCTTCTTCCTTTTTGTAGACGATAATAAAGAAGTCAGAATTATAGAGATCTAGGAGTGAAAGAAAAGCAGAGGATGAAGAAGAGATAAAAAAGATGGAAGAAGGGCTGAGGAAGAAAGAACAGAGAAATAGAAAAGAAGAGAGAGAGGATCAGAAGATCATAAATGGAGAGGTATAGAGAATGAAGAATCTGAAAAATACAAAGGGGAAAATGAGGGAATGAAGTGGAAGAACAGAGATCAATCTTGGGCTCTATACCAAATGATGCAGGGCAGCATCAAGGACCTGCCACCATGAGAGAATGTGGGAGGGGAGAAGGGCAGAAGAAGAAAAAGGAAGAGGGAAGAGAGGAGATACAAGGGGAAATCCCACATCCATTTATCAATTCAGATTCAACAACCAACTTCTACATGGCTTTCACACACTATTTATAAGAAAGTATAGCCCTTAAATTACATGAAACTGCAAGCATGCTCCTAAAATACGTAAGTATTGCAAACAAGCCCCCAAAATACATAATTGTACTGCAAGAAAACTAAGCACACGTAATAGACAACTAATTAACTAAGCACATTTGGGTTTAGGACCTAATAATCCACTGACCCTGTTATTCAACAATTGCCTCCAAATTGGGTCAAAATGATCCATCCAAATACCAACTTCTCATCCTACATCATAATAGTTGGAATAATCCACCAACATGGGGCTATTAGGCTATAACCTGTAGCATACTCTGACCGGGCATGCTTTCCTCAATTCTCATTCAGATTTTATCAATTTGGGTGAAGTTTGGTTTTATGAGAACACTTTTTTTCCCCATAGTTTAAATTCATTTAGCATTGTCAGTTTGTGTGTGATGCTATACGGCTTCTATGCCATTAAACTAGAGCTTTGCTGAGGTTATTAGCGTGGTCACATGGACGAAGTGAGAAGTTTTCTCTTATTTTAGAAGTCACTGTTAGTTCGTTTTGCTGATGTCTTATAGACTCCTCTTATTTATTGAAATATTTAGCAATAACTTGAACCTTTTCTCATTTTTTATTGTCTATTTTGTTCTTTGTACACATTTATTAACCCTTAATTAGCTAAATAAACTTGCAGCTTGTTGGTGTTCCTGATCAAGCTGAGAAAGATGAGATTGTTAGGTCTGTGATGGAACTGAAAACTGCGGAGGTCGAAGAAGGTTATACCATGGATGCTGTTGTATCTCGGCAGGTAGCTGCTAGTTATTTAATTATGCTGTAACTTTGCTTGATTCATGCTGTGAATGTTTGCATATGTTATTGTCATGAACGTATGATTTTATTTTATACTTTTTCTATTTATTTGAGGGGGAGCCTAGGCGCAATGGTAAAGTTGTCACTATGTGAAGTCACGGGTTCGAGGTGTGGAAACAGCCTCTTGCAAAAATGCAAGGTAAGGCTGCGTACTATGACCCATTGTGGTCCGCCCCTTCCCCCGGACACCGCATATATGGGAGCTTTGTGCACCAGGCTGCCCTTTTTTATATTTTTTGTATTTATTTGATTTTAGTTTCTACTTTGCAGGATCTTCTAATGGATGTACGGGATAAGCTTCTCTTTGAACCAGAATACGCTGGTAATATGAAGGAAAAAATCCCACCTAAAGCTTCTCTTCGAATTCCGTGGACTTGGTTGTCTGGTGCCCTTTGCCTCCTTCAAGAGGTGCAGCTCTGTTGCATCCAACTTATTTCTTTATAAACAATAATAGTATTATATTAAAGTTTGTTACGTTTTTCTTGGTGAGATGTATTTCAACCTGAAAAGTACACCAACCTTGTGAAGCTACTAGGTAGGCCTTATTTGGCTTCTTGTTTTTCATTTTTGATTGAGGCTTCTTTTTCTTTTTATTTGTTTAATTTTTTAATTTTTTTTCAGTTTCATTATTTCAAATACTAGTTAATCTTCATTTTTTGTCCTGATACAAAAATTGGAATTTTGTCTTCTAATTATAGCGTCGTAGTTTGCGAATTACAATAAAGCCGTTGATTGTGGATGATGGATATTATGGGATCTGGAATCCTTTGATTCAGGTTGGAGAATTGAAGCTTGTCCTAGAGATTGGCCGTAAAGCTCTCCAGCATCCAGATGTTAAACCATATGTTCATGATTTGCTTCTATCTATGGCACTGGCAGAGGTAGGAACAAGCCAGCTAAGAGGCAGCAGCTTGTAATTAGTGTTTGGTAGAAGCTTTGTTATCCTTCCTTTTCTTATCATAGGTGCTTTCTTGAAGTGTGCAATTGCAAAGATTGGTTTCGAGAAGAACGACGTGTCCCCAGGATTTGAAGCTCTTGCTCGTGCTCAATGTCTTCTCAGGAGCAGAGTATCTCTTGGTAAAATGACATTGTTGTCTCAGGTAAAGTTCATTTATTTTGCTTTCAATTTTGAGTTAGCCATATTTTTTCAAGAATCTCTCTGTTATTTTGCTGATTTAGTCTATCATAGAGATTTACTGCTTTGCTGTGCCAATGGGGATGGCTGTGTTTGTTCCATACTTCCATCATTCCTGTCAAAAAGCAAATTGTATTTTAAAATATTGATGGATGAAATGGTTAATTCTTTCTTATCTGACTGAAATTGCAAACCCCACCCCCCCCCCCCCCCCCTAAAAAAAAAAAAAAACAAACTTGTAATGTGGATAAAAATGTTCTTGACAATCTATGCAGAATTTTCTACTTGCCTTATTATTTCTTGTAGATAGAAGAATCCCTGGAGGAACTTGCGCCTGCTTGCACATTGGAAATATTGGGTATGCCTTGCACACCAGAGAATGCTGAACGGAGAAGAGGAGCTATTGCAGCCTTGCATGAATTGCTCAGACAAGGTCTTGATTGCCAAACTTCATGTAAAGTCCAGGATTGGCCGTGCTTCTTGAGCCAAGCACTTAATAGGCTCATGGCTACAGAAATAGTTGATCTTTTACCATGGGATAGTTTAGCTGTTACTCGGAAGAATAAAAAATTACTCGAATCACAGAATCAAAGGGTCGTTATTGATTTTAGTTGTTTCTACACGGTGTTATTAGCTCATATTGCTCTTGGATTTTTGCGAAAGCAGACAGATTTGGTAATTCTTCTCTACAGCCTGGACATAGCCACTTGTTTACTTTTCTGAGCAATTTTAAAATATCTCAACAACTGTTGAAATTCCAATAAATATCTAATCTTCTTATTTTAATAGATTTAAATTTATTTTAATACTTTAAGCATTAATTATCAGGTTTTCTTTTTGTAGTATAGCTAGCTTCTACTCTAAAATCTGAGAATTTCATGTGCAATAGTGTGTGTGTGTGTGTGTGTGTGAGAGAGAGAGAGAGAGAGAGAGATGTGGAAGTCATTCTCATGTATTTTATCTTATTTTTATTGGTGGTTCTATTATTCTCTTGTAGATTAGCAAAGCAAAAACTATAAGTGAATGTTTAATAGCATCAGAAGGTATTGATCTAAAATTTGAGGAAGCCTTTTGCTTATTCCTTCTTGGAGAGGTATAATTTTCACATTATTTTTTTATTCTTATTTTTTGAGATCTTAGAATTCATATAACTGCATTAGAACATTTGGAAATTCAAATCTTGGTTTTTCAGGGGGAGGAGGCAGATGCCATTGAAAAGCTGCGACAGCTCGAATTGAATTCAAACTCAACTTCTCAACATTCTGTTCCAGAAAAGGAAAACAAGGATGTTTCTGGTACCAACCCAATATTGGTATGTCTGCCTGAAATTTTAGTCCTTGTTGCTTTGTGAGGCATGCATTTGAAACTGTTACAGATATACAATCTTATAGTTTTAGATAGAACCTTTTGTGGTGGGAAATTTTATTTATTTTGCTTAGAATAATTTAGTCCGTTTCTTCTTACTACTGTCGGTTTAATTGTCTATATTTCTTTGTTGCAGAGCAGTTTATTATAGTAAATGTGTGCTGAACAGTATATATATGTTACATTTATATGTGTATTTGTGCATTTACATGTCTGTGGATTTGGAAACCTGAGATTCATTCCAAAGTAAAGGCTTTTATATGGACTGCAGAACTTGAAATAATAAACAAAAATGATCTGCTTCAGAAGAGAAGACCAAATAAGGCTGTCTGCTAATGTATGTTTGCTTTTCCCTTTTTTTTTTTTCCGGTTGTGTGAGGCAGTCATTTGTTCTCCCATTGCTGCCTTTCATGGGAGGTTTAGAGTAAGTTATTTAGTGTGTTTGGAATAATATGTTTGTATTCATGTGTTTGAAAACCAAAATCAAGTGTTCAATTTGGACTTCAACTCTTGAAAGAACTAATATAAAAATTATCTATTTCAAGGGAAAATCATTCAAGCTAGGCAATTGGAATCTCCAGCCATGGGCCTTAGCCACTATCTCTAGTCTTGACAACCTTAAACAGTAGGAGCTTTCATACCTTATTGTAAGAATCACTGCCTCAATTTAGATTGGAGCAAACCTTTATCATGGGTAATTGTCCCTTGGCTGCTTATCTTTGTGGCAGGGACCTTGCAAGGCCACCGCCCTAGATGAATAATCCTTATACAATAGGAATCCATTTATCAGATAAGGAATCATCATCTTACTAATTTTTGGAAAAATAAGCAGAAAGCTGTAAACACTCTATGACTATAACTTGGAAATGCATCCTAAGGAAGACAAGGGACAAGAATTAGGTTACGAATTAGAAGGTTTATGGGTCTCGCGAGTGAACCATTAAGCTCCTCAGTTTGGCCTTTTGCTCTTCTTTTTGGAAATTTGGCAATAAAGGGAATCCTTAATTAAAATGAGCAATTCAAGATAAGAAACATTAGCTCAATATATATCAAAGCAAAATGCCAATCATCACTCAAAATAAGTGAGAACGTGTACAGTTTGAACCATGATTCGATGCTTGGACCTATGTAGAAGGCTCAAGTTGAGCTAGTCATGGGGGAATGAATGAATTAAAATAACCAAAAGAGCTATCTGGTTAAGGAGACACTCTAGAGACTCTTAATCATGGACATGGTTTTAAATCGCCGTTGCGGGTAACATCGCGTGACAGTCGCGGGTGTCACGGGATGTAGGAGAAGCGGATGTTATGTAATGGGAAGCGGTCGTAGCGGTCGTGAATTTTTTTTCATGCATGCACAACTATGTCAAAATTGAAGAATATTGATGGAATCCTTTAAAACATGATTTTTAATGAATTTTGACTGCTTTTATTCAACCTACAAACACTTTTTAATAGGTAACATGATTTTTATATTAATTTCATTGTGCTGTTTACATGAAAAAAGCATATTCTTTTTACTATTCACTACTTTAATGACTAAAAATTTTAAAAATGAAATTGAAATTGACAATAGAGACATAAAATGAATATATGCATATACACACACATGATTTATTAATTTCAATATAATATTATGATACAAGTAGGCAATTTAGGCTCATTAAGTAAATTAATACTAGATAGATAATAGCCTTCACACATTGTAATTATTGTTTTTAATAGTTACATATATATTATTTTGTATTTTTTAGCAAATTTAATTTTAAAATTGTAATATTCAAAATAACAATAACTAAGCATAGCAATTTTCATTACGAAATTTCCCATTACACAAATTAATTGGTTAAGCTATAAGTAATATCAATCATAGTAAATTAGCAATTAAGCACCAAATATTAAGAAATTAGGATATTTAAAAAATAAAAAATATATAGCTAAGTTAAATAAGTAAATTTGAAAAACTAGTTAACTAGAATTTTATATTAATTATCTTACGAATGTAATTATCTAAAATAAATCAAATTAATCTTTGGTATTAAGCTTCAGCTTTCACAAGCAGGAAAAAAAAAAAGAAAAAAAAAAAAGGAGGGGGGGGGGATGAGTGGGTTGAGGATGTTGGGTTAAATAAATTATACATTCTGACTGTGGACACTGGAGTCAACTGGACAAACGCACGAACTGACGAAGAGCAGCAGCAGTGGTCGCAGCAGCCAAAAAAGGAGGATTTCAGCCACGCCTTCAAACCCACTTTGGATCGACCCAAATCCCAACCTTCCAACTTGATTTCCCATTTAGATCTACCCAAAAATCAAGCTTCCAACTTGATTTCCCACTCAGATCTACCCAAATCACCTCCAAACAACAATAAATTTCCCCTCAAATGGATAAAACACACAACCTTCAGACGACAATTTCAAGTACAAACTTCTGTTTTTGCAGCTGTAGATCGCTATTAAGCTGGATGAGCTAGGAGAAAGCAGCAGAAGGCAGAAAATTTGGGAAGAAATGAGGTATTTTCAAGTTAAAGGCTGTCAGAATGTGCATCTGGCGTAACAGGGCATAACGGTCCGTGACAGCCCATAATGGATGTGTAACACCCGTTATGGCCCGTTATGGAAGTGTAATGGCCGTTATGGCCATGAATTTTCTCCACACTGCTATAGCGGTCTGAAACGGTATCGGAACCTTGATTTTCTGTTACTTTATAGCTGTTATGCTGCATAACAGCTGTTATTACCATGATCATGGATTTAGACCTGGCATTTAATAACCCAGATGCCTACTTATCCTGCTTTGAATCAGAAATCAAATTTGAAGTGGTTCGAAAAATGATCAAAACAGTCTTTTTTGCATGCACATGCACATTAAATGGGCATGTAACATCATATAGTTTGAGCACATAGTAATGCAAGAACTGATCACATATTTTAAATGATGCCATCACAACATCCTCATTTAGTCATTACCAATAGAAGTTTTAATTATCATACGAATGACTACAATTGTGCAAGAATTGAATTAGGGAAGAATGCCTACTGTTAGATTACCACTTTACCTAAAAGCTTAAACTATTAGGTTGTGGGCCAACAATGCATATCAAATAGATGATAAATAACACCCATTACAGGGAATACATTAATTTTTTAACCACTCAAAATAAATGTGGGCAACAAGACCAGAACCCAGTACAGCCTGGTAACCAGCTATGATACCATGTTAAATTACCAGTTCACCTAAAAGATTTAAGTTGTTAGGTTGTTGGTCAACAATGTATATGAAACCTTAACGCCTACATTGTTTTCGGTATAGTTATGCAAATCAAATTTTAAAGATGGATGATCTCTTCTTGGGAATTCCTTGACAATCAACCTCCAATGTCAAAGTCGTTCTTCCATCTATCAAGAATGCTCTATTCTACTATATGTTGCAATGGCATAGTTTCCCTCCCTCTGTCTCTATTTTAGTCTTTCATAGCCCTTGTTAATGATACTCCATGCTGCCAATGGAGCCCCCAAAGTTCTTATTTATATGCCTTCATGGGTGAAAAATGGGGGTAGATTAAATTAGCCTTGAGAAATGAATATGAGAGGCCAAGTTAGAGGTACTGCCTTCAGTGCACTGGTGGCTCTGCTTGCCCAGCTGGCCCCACAAGTTGATCCCTTTTCTTTGTTGCCTCCTCTTCCCCTCCTTTGCTTATTTAAGGCCTTGGCAAGTTATGGTGAGGGTAGGTCATTAATTGTCCCATTTCGAGCTTTAAGAAAGCCCTTGGGATCCATGTAAGTTATGAATGTGCCACTTTGCAATCTAGTCCTTCAGTTATGGCCAATTTGCATTTAGGGGTCTGAAAAAGGTGTGAATTCAGGTAGGGGAACAAAATGAGGTGTCTGCATAGGGGTTTGACCTTCTTTGGAGTGCACTTTTGGTTAAGAGAAGGAGAGGGGCACCATGGAGAAGTGCTCTCTTTGCAACAATATGTTGAATTTGATAGGAGCATAAAGCTCATATTTCAAGGGGTACCTTATTTCTGCTGAACATTTGCAGAGTAGGATTGTGTTTTTACCACTGCTTTGGAATATAGAAAATGATTGTTTTTGGAAAAAATTCTTTTACGGACTTGCATAGGATTGCCAAGCTGCACTTTTAGCTTTACTGTTCTTTCTTTTTAGCCTGTGTACTTGTTTTTCCCTTTGACGATGGTGGATGCCTCATTCTTCACTCTCTGTATTCTCTTTTCTCTATTAATATATTTCAAAGGATAACAAATTCTTAAAATGGGGAGGTACCCCAATGTGAATTATGGTTCTTTTTGCATCCTCACCTCTTTAAATGCTGGTGCACTATACAGGAAGGTATCTAACTATAGATCTATAGATGGTAGATCTTATTGCCCATTTTTTGCTTTCTTAAACAATGAATTGGGCTTATTGAATCAGCTACTAAATTAGGATGCCCATTCAAGAACAATTCTATTGGTCAGTCTGTTGAAAAAATGAAAATCCTACTGATCCATTGTGTTATAATTTTCCCCCTCCTTTTCCCCTTTTCATAATCTTGTTCTTTTCTTCCTTTTCTGTTTTTGTTTTATAGTTTTTTAATTCTTCAGGGCAATTGATATATGTTTTTAAAAAATAAAAAAAAAATCAGGGAAATTAATATGATTGGGCTGGTGAGTCCAATGGGTTTAGGGATGTGGTCATGTTTCCAAATGAACTGTTTTCCATTTCATCCTACCTCTATTTTCACTACGAACTTTAGGCTTTGAAGTTTTCCACTTTCTCATGCCAAATTGCCTGCTTGGATTGACTAGGAAATATGGCTTAAGAATGCTGTGCTTGGTGTGTTTCCAGATACACAGGATTCTGCTCCTTCTTTGGTAAGATTTTTATTAATGATTACAAAAAATAAATAATAGCTGTATAAATCAGCATGAAACTGTCATATATTTGTATCTTCAGGTTAACTTTTTCAGTGTTGAAAAGCAAAATCTTAGGAAGAGGCAAAGTAGAAGAGCTCCACAGACAATGCCTGCTGTTTCTCACAGACCACTGTGCGCTAGTCTTGCATCTAATCAAAGAGATATTGAAGAACCTTTTCGCTATAGAAATTCATCTCTGCATCTTGGGGCTGCTGTGAAGCCTTTGGCTCTGGCTGACTTACAAAACCCATTGATGCTGGACAAGGATGCAAGTAGAGGCAATATT